>NC_066510.1:4774776-4869410 GCF_024679095.1 Eriocheir sinensis | reverse complement strand
TTGTTATTCATTGTTGGGTATTTCCTCGAGTCTCGTAATGATTTCGTTCTGTACACAGATAGAGCTGGGCTCGTCACTGTCATTTATGGGCTGGTGGCAGCATACCAAGTCCAAAAGGGTTATCCTCCTCCGTAATTATTGCGTAATTATTGTTTTGTTCATTAATCTTATTCAATATCAATTAGAAAAACGATAAAAAAATATATCATGAGCCGTATGTTCAAAACTCTCCCTTATGTCTCAAATAGTTTTGCTGCAACAGGCAGCTTATATAGGTGAGTTCCGTGAGGCCGATGCACGAAGAGTCTCCTTGCTCCCTTCGGCCTGCCGTTGGCCAACAAATGTCTGGGAGACATTGGTCATGCATGATGCCGGCCGGTGACGCTCCAGTCTCACACGCTGTCTGGCCAAAACCATACGCATTTGTAGTAGGGAAGGAATAAAATTGAAATAAAGGTGACTGAATGCGATACTTAAGAGTCTACTTGAAAAAATAACATTGTACAATTTACTACAGATTGAAAGAATATATGCAAGCGATTGAATGACGAAAAATTCCACACTTTTTTTTTGTTTTTATCTTTTCTTCTAAGCTATTCTAAATCCATTCTCCTGCCTTAGTTCATTAATCTATACATTCTCTGTATCTATAGAAATTCTGATTTGGATGACTCCATATCAATATATATTGCTATATGTGGCTGTGATACAAAATAACCCACTAATATGAAAGGGTCTCATTTTTATCGGTGATTTCAATGCCCGCCACGTTAATTGACTGAATTCTGTGTCACCCATCAATCGTTATGATCATACTGCCCATGATTTCTCTTGCCCCTGTCTGTGAACAACGTGTTGGTGCTCCTAGTCCTCATGTTGTTAGTGTTCCCCCCTTCTTCCCCATTGGTTCCTTTGATCGCAATATCTAAAAGGTTGCAGTTTTGTAGATTTATCCATGCCAAATGTTTTGTTATTACGTAAGGTTTACTTGAAATTTCGAATCAATTGGAATGTCGATAATAACGAATTTGAGCTATTGTTTGGAGGGATATCTACCGTGCTGAGTGCCTTGAATCGCCTCTCACCTCTAAACTCACGGACATTTTAGACTGAAGCCTTCCATTAATATAAGACTAGAGCCAAAGGTAAGGCACGGTTTACCGCAGAGTGTAGAGAGGCTCTTCGGAAAAAATATATATACTTATTAGCTCTGGTCTTCCATACGTTTAGTTTCCGTTGCAAGAACTAGCCTACTGCTGTGCTCGCAGAGCAGCGCAGCAAGTGTACAGAGCAGCAGAGAGGAACTATGATAATCACAGGCAAGATATCCTCAATAGAACATGGCAAGCTCAAACCGGGTGAGCTTCATTGAAGTCTGCTCTGTTTGATCATGACTCAGATATTCACCCCATTAGTAAATTAGTAAACCAGATGGGGCCTTTGCCTCTCATCCATCTGATAGTTTTTTCTCCAATCTTTTTTTTTTCAATCAAACTGAGTAATGAGGAGCTTGTTCTACCTTATTCCTGTTTATCTGATCTTCCCTTCTATCATTTGTATTTTAGTTTTCGGAGTTTCACAGGATACTTGACCTTGACTCCTATGCCACCATAGGATCTCTGGTGACATGGATCCTCAAGGCCTTTTTCTTATTTTATATATGTTGCCAAAAGTATATTCAATAAGTTAGCAGTTGTTTTGGCACGTTAATTAGAAAAGGAAGCTTTCCTGTTTGCTGGCGTATTGCAAAAGTTACACCACTCTATAAAAGACCCTCAGCTACCACCTCGCTTGAAGAGTACAGGCCAATAACGTCCATCACTCCAAACCTATTCTGAGGGACTGCTTGCTAAACGTCTTTTATGTTTCTAGGATTTTAAAACCTTGTTACCAGATACCTATTTGGTTATAGAAAAAATGGGTACCTGTGATGCACTCTTGACCTTGGTGCATCAGGTTCAAGCCTGGCGGGCTTTTTTTATTTCGTTCCCTTCAACTCTTTCCCACACTGGAAAAAAAAGAAAAATAATATATATATATATATATATATATATATATATATATATATATATATATATATATATATATATATATATATATATATATATATAGCTTGTAGTGGGTGAAAATCCATTATCACGGGACACATGGCAAGCTCAATACCAGGGTTGCTAGACATTAACTTCCCCAGGTTTTCCTAGAGCCCCATTTATCGACCAGGCCGAAAAGGAGGATGACCATCTGGGTGGTCCACATGCTGACTGCCTAGGCCGGGATTCAAACCCAGGCCCGTAGATTCGTAGCTAGCCGTGTTAACCATTAGACCTCGAAGGCGCACCAGCCAACCAATTAAGCAGTTTTGTGATTAATTAAGATACGATAAAGTTTCATCTAGAAGTTATGTAAAAACTGCAGATTTGTGAATGAGTAGGGCGGATGGTGAATAACTGTAGTCTCGGGAGCTACTCTGAAGAGGCTGATTGACCTCTTGTATACACTATGCAGTCTGCTTATGTCCTTGGGAGTCCTTTATTCAGAACAGAGTATATTTCAAATGAAGATCCTAACAACGTCAGTTTCGCAGCCTTCCTCTGAGGGAAGTTTAAGAGTGCTCGTTTTAGTGAGCGAGAGCAGGATGGGTGGGCTGGATGGTGTGGGAGAAACAATTTGGTCGGAAGCGGCGGCTGGAGAGAGAGGCGGCCGCGTTCCGTAACTAACGTGATGAGGATGCTGAGCTGGCCAGCTGATGCCTCCCCTCCTTGTTCCCATTCGCTAACTTTTCCCTT
Source organism: Eriocheir sinensis (assembly GCF_024679095.1). NCBI lineage: Eukaryota > Metazoa > Arthropoda > Malacostraca > Decapoda > Varunidae > Eriocheir > Eriocheir sinensis. The sequence goes on along the minus strand of NC_066510.1, from coordinate 4,866,624 downwards.
CAAGCCTCTTCTTTGTGAGAGAAGGAAATAAATGGAGGTTTATAAGAATACGCGAAACGCAGCGATAGCATTTTGTGTTGTGTGTTGTGTTGTGCAGAACACAAGACATATGAGACATGGAACAGTAAGTATAGCAAATACATCATGGGAACAAAAGCAGAAAAATGCATAGCAAGAAGACTGGAGCAAAACTAAGAGACGGGTTCGTTTGGAAATACAAAATTGAAGCGGGTTTAACGAATTTCATTTTGCAGTTCATTCATTGTTGGCGAGGTAGTGGCATACAGGGGATGGAAATTCATAATAAGAATAACATTGTAATAAAAGTACTAGCCTTTTATAGTAATAACAGCACCGCTTCTGCAGCACCCAGGTTTCTCCCAAAACAAAAATAGGGGCTGTACTCGGCTTCATTCTGTCTATTCACGAGCGCAGATGTGGCACATGCTCATTACTAGCTCGTGATTGGGTGAAAATCAACGTGTTTTATATCGTTGGATACTTGAGCTAATTATTAGTTTTTTTGCTTCAATGATATAATACATTATTGAAGAAATATAAGACATGAATGAGATGAACCCTCACACCTTCTTATAATATACCCGAAAAATAATGATTTTCATCGGCGCTATCCCATACTAGGACACAAAAGACAAGCCTGTATCACAGCGTCTAATGGGCCGTATTGGCTTTCCGTGCAGCGCCGTACTCGGCGACTCGGAGAAACACAATGGAAGTATTGTTTTGACTTAACTCGGTTCCTCTTTTCTATTTCGGGAAAAAATAATATTGGTTACCGTTTGGAGCCAAATGTCCAAAGGTGGTACCTGCTGGTAGAAAAAAAATGTATTTACCCTTTGCTGGTAAGGTTAAGGTTTGCGTCTGTGTGTGGTGTGTGTGACCACTGAGGGGCGAATGTATCGCAGGCCGCAGCCTCCTCCTGAGCGGCTTAAAACAGGCAAAACACAGCTGGGAGGTTTCGTATTATCGCCCAGGGCTTTATCTTGCTCTCCTGCAGCTTAAGAATAATTTAACTTGCTGTTAAATAATTGTTAGTTAAAATACCCGCAGCTATTTTGACTTCTGGTCCTAAGATAAGTGATTTACAGACGCCCTCTCGCTGGAGGCAGCGCCGAACACCGAAACGGTTGTAAACAAAGTCTCCCCGGCCAGGCAGTGCACTTTGTCTCCCGACCTTCTAGAGTTGCCATCGGCGCCTTCAGATCCCCTCCCACCCTGGCTCGCCAGGCAGAGGCAGGTCTTCCTTCACTAGACCACAAGCGCAACACCAAGACGGTCACCACCTATCACAAAGTGACATCCTCTACTCACCCTCGCCGCTGTCCTATCCGAACACCGACGTGACCCGCTCCTTGCCACTCCAAACATAACGCCACACTGCCCGTGGTGCCCCATTCAGGCTGACACACCAGAATACTTCCTGCTGCACTGCCCAAGATTTCTCTCCCTCCGCACCAGCCTCAAAGTATCCCTAACCAGAATCCACATTTACAAACCAACTCTAGAGGACCTGCTGGGAAGCAACACCCTCAGGCCCAGTACTGCCTTCCAAGCTTTCAAGTGTACACAGACCTTCCTGCAGACGTCTGGCCAGCTTGACAGGGTGTAGCGCCTGTCCCAGGACATATTTTAACTACAGCGACACCCGCAAGCAACCTGTTTTGCTAGGGCTTTAGAAGCTGTGGTTCCATGGCCTTACCAACCCCCTCAACCATTGAAGAAGTTTGTTTTGCGACAATGCCTGTGCAGGTGTTCTTATTTAAGCTGCAGGCGGTTAATTCAGGTGCTTCAAGTCAGGAGAACCCTGTTGTCTACATACCCTTCCCAGCCAGCAAGTACTACCCAGACAAGCACTACCTGTGGGTGAGGCTGTGTGGTCTTGCAACCCGCGTGGCGGCTCCTATGTTTAAGCAAGCCCAAAAGTTTGTATGTAGAAAACACTTCGTTGGAGGTAATGAAAAGCGCTAAATTTAAGTATGGTAGCAACATAAATAAAATAAAGTTCGTGGTTACACATTGGAGCCCTTACTGTGTCTCACCACTTTTAAACAAGCATCAGCTAATCTTGAAATAAGGGAAGCCCATTGTCAACTCGGCCCATTGTCAACTCGGCCCATTGCCAACTCGGCCCACTGTCAACTCGGCCCATTGCCAACTCGCCCCATGACCAAGTCGGACCATTGCATACCAACTCGGCCCATTGCGTATTCAACACAACGAAACACCTGCTAGAAATTACAATATTTAATGAAATTTAATGTCTTCTCTTCAAATGCACAATGCCTATTTACACGGTACAGTAAGCTGCAGTCAGTTGCTAAAACCAAAAGTAATAAAAATAGAATAGAAGAGAATAGAATAGTTTATTGTTGAAAATTACAACATAGGAGGAGGACATATCATGCCTGTCCAACCCCTAGTCAATACAAGAGATATGTATAACACATACGCCATACCTTCCCATCTGAGAGGAGACACACTTGCAAAGTTACTAGTTTGGCCTCGTCACTGAGTAATTTTATGAGTAAGTAAAAGCTGAGTTGTCCTTTGCGCGCCTTCCTATTTAGCCTATTATGCCAACCTTCCAAATCGTTATTTGTACGGATGCTTCTACCAAATACGCACCACGCTCTGGGAGGCCAAATGTCAGAATGGATCCAGGTGTTTTTTTATATAGTCTAGAAGACTTATGAGGGCATGAGAGTCGTTTGCTTTAGTGTAAAATCTTATGAAGAGTTCTTCAATATGCTCTGAAGGGACATAAGGCAATGCCAGGACTTTCCTGAGATATTTATGCGTTCCAACATCATTTGTGTAAAGTACTTGTAGGCCTATTTCTTGAATTTTCCGCCACACTGCCTGCCCCCAATGAAAGCTGCATCCTCGAATTATAACATCTGGCAGGATTTCGGGAATCGCATTCCAAATGCTTGCCTCGAAATCAATAGTAATTACTGAGTCGGTAATCGTGAATGGTCCGAGTTGGCAATGGGCCGAGATGGACGCACACCTTATTAACGCGGCAATATCTCGTCCTCTACTCAACCAACTGCTCGTCTGTCATATCTGTATGCTAGTAACCTTCACACCTCCCAGAAGTCAATAGAAAAGAGTTTAGAAAGTGAAACAAATGTGAAAGACTATGGAATGTGCTTGGGAACCTGCATTGCCACGGGTGGTGCAAACCCGTGGCTCACCACTGTAGCTTACTCTGCTGCCGGTGATTCTAGAATGATGTACTGCATATTTATCATTGAAAATAAACTTGCCCGATCTAAACTAACCTAACCTGACCTAACATACCTACGGGCTTTGTTGCCCACGGCCACGTGGACACCCACACACTTTCCGTGGCTATTTTCAGTTATTTTGATCTCTACACTCTTTCCCAAATTTCTGGGAGGTTTGAAGATACATGTACAATACATATATGACAACAAAAGAGTAGTCTGTCAAGTAGGAGATGAGATATCAGCACATCAGGTTAGGTTAGTTTAGATCTAGTTGGGTTATATTAGTTTAGATTTATTTTGTTAACTTTAATTGATTACTATAAATATGTGTGATTCGCTTCACACTGAGCCTTTGTTATCATTGGAGGGGAATATGAAGTGCATCATATATATTTTTCATAAACAAACTTAACAAATCTATATTAATATAATTTTACCTAACTATATATAACCTGACAGTACCTAACCTAATCCCCCTCCCCAACTGCGAAATTAAGACGTGCCTTCCTACTCAACTTTTTAAGTGATGTTGAAATAATTACTGGAAGGGTTCTTCAAGACCCTCAAGGTTGGAGTATGTTACATGGGTATAAATTGTCAATACTGTCTGTTGATCGTGATGCTACCTAGGCTGATTTGAATATGATCCATGTTATAAACAAATTATCAAAACTTACATATAAGCACTTGCAGAGCCAGACGTCATTTTTTGTACCTACAATGAGATGAATTATAGTTATTTGAAAGGTTATAAATCGTTCGAGTATGATCTGACAATACAGTTTGATACAAGCTTGTCTTTCGTGTGCTTTTGTTTGGTATATTAAGTTCGCCGTCACCTGAACTCCTCTGTTCTCGAGATACAGTCTGAGTTCTGGAACCGAATACTGGGAACAAATATGATCCATAGGTATGTGCAAGACGCCGTGGGCGAGGCGTCCACGTGCGTGGCCTTTTTTTCTTCTTTCTATTGGGGTGTTTTAGAGGGCTAGTTATGCTGTGGGACCACGGCATCCAGAGCCCCCTCAGCCGTCTTCAGCATCTCACTCACACAGCTCTTCTGGACAGAGTGGAGTCTAAGGATGGTATTATAAGACACTTTCGCTTCTCACACCAACTATTTCTAAAGGTCAAAGAAGGGGTCAGTCGGGTTCTAATGAATGTTTCTTTAGGTTCACGGTACAGAGGAAGGGTCAAACTACCACCAGGGTCATAAAATTACTCCTGGAAATGCCCCAAACTCTTACGAAAGCCTTGTCAAATATGTGAACTTGGGCGCCGAAATGTCTAGTAATACGCCCCTAAGGCTCTTCGTCTCATCAGCTCTCCTCCTCTTACTGATAGTCTTCTACCTCTTAAATTCCACTGCCATGTTGCCTCTCTTTCTATCTTCTATCGATATTTTCACACTGACTGCTTTTCTGAACTTGCTAACTGCATGCCTTCCCCCCTCCCGCGGCCCCGCTGCACACGACTTTCTACTCAAGTTCACCCCTCTACTGTCCAAATCCCTTTTGCAAGAGTTTACCAGCATCTTCACTCTTTCATCCCTTACGTTGGTAAACTCTGGAACAATCTTCCTTCATCTGTATTTCCTCCTGCCTACGACTTGAACTCTTTCAAGAGGAGGGTTTCAGGACACCTCTCCTCCCGAAATTGACTTCTCTTTCGGCCACTCCTCTCTAATCTTTTTAGGAGCAGTGAGTAGCGGGCTTTTTTTTTCATTATTGTTTTCTTTTTTTGAGCCCTTGAACGGTTTCCTTTGCTGCAAAAAAAAAGTTTGTTTACATTCGTCGCTGCTTCTTGTTCTTTTGAACTGTATCGCACACGAGGGGCCTCTGGCGGCAAAGAGGCGAACTGATAGCCAATACGGTCCATTAAATCAAACGCGGACGAACAGGGGCTTAAAATGTATGCTTTATCTCATTTTAGGTATAAAACATTCATTTGGCTTTATAAGTAAAAATAAAAGATAGTTTAGTAAATTAGTGCATGTTATATTCGAAATGGCGCAAACTTTTGTTGAATATTGGTCTACGGTAGGCAATTGGCTTGTTCGCAGTATTACGTGTAAATGCCCATTAACACCAGAATTTAATCTTTTCTCAACTTCAATGGTTAGAAGGGGGCTTAGGTATTTTTATTTCAGCGCCATTCGACATCGATTGCCATAGCAATGTAAGATAATATTAAAGACATGTCCATATAATATGATTTGTACATACTTGGGCATAATGCAGCCACATTCTTATACTGATGAAAAAAAAATTGGTGTAACAATCATGAAATATCTGCACTGGTCGTTCGATCTCTACAGTGGCAGAGCGGGTAGAAGTACAAGTCAGGCAGATCATTCGTCACACGAGGTAGTGTCAGCAGGATCAGTGATTTGTCTGTTCAGCCAACAAACATGATGGAAGCCCTTTTAAGAAATGTTTTTTTTTTATTGATCTGTTGAAAACAAACATTCCACTATGAACGAAGTCTTAAATTTTAGGCACATAGTACTTCCATTCGACACCTTCAATATAACTTTTATCCGTAAGGCAGCCATTATGCCTATTTACTAGTTCATTATTCATTCCAGTGATACATGTGCATTTGAAATGACACTATATATCCCAGTATGTCGCAAAGAAAACTAAAATGAACAGGGGTTGAAGGATGGGATTCCTGCCACTAGGATTTTTTTTCTTCTCACAGAGCAAGAAGAAAAACAGGAATCCTTGCGTCACATAATTGCAGAAAATGTGAAGGGCGCCAACCGCAGAATCATACCTTATTTATTATATATTCTCATTTTCTCTCTCTTTACGGGTGACCCCTTCCAGATGGTACGTCTCCGTGGTCTAGTGTCGGCGTGCCTGGCTACTACTCCGCGGACCCGGGTTCGAATCCCGGCCCGGGTAGTCGGCGTGCAGCTCACCCAGCTATGAGGTACATTCATCTTTGGCAGGTGTGATCACCGCTATAGCCATAGAGCCCACGAAGCTTGAGCTATTCTTTCAATTATCGTAAATTACCTGTGTTTCTCTGGGACTTGGAACAATTACACTTCAATACAATAAGTGACATTATTGTTAATAAAAATGTAGCTGATCATTCTCGTTGTTTTATTTATCTGTGAACGAGAGAAAATATAAATGCTGTCCGGTAGGGACTGGGGCAACTGGCTGCGACCACCAAGGCAAGTATAGAGAGGTATCGTCACTCATAGAACGTGAAGAACCAAATTTTGAAATGAGCTTTTTTATTAGGACCTCTCGGATGCTTTGTGATGTTGTAAACTACCACAATAAAATAAAATATGATGTGGATTTTTTGTTATATACCCTATGAAGCAATTGTTGGCGAATAAAAAATATAAATAGAAATGTTCACGGCATCTCATCCTGGACGATGATTGGCTGGCGTCTCATAAGCTCCGCCCCTTCCTCGAGCTTAATTAAGCCCCGCCCCATCCTCGTTGTCTTCCCAAACCGACGACTTCACACACCTCACTCCCACCCTGTTTCCTGACCCCAACATTCATTTTTACGAAAAACTGAGACCACCATCATCTTCCTGAGAAAATTTTGCATCACACTAGCATAAAATTGTAACAATAATGTAAAATTACACATACGAAAATCAGAGTTAAATGAAGTAGGGAATAAATATTTTCTTGCACTTATTTCCCTTCAACTCCTTAGTACTCAGCTGGTTTTCGTCGCATCACTTTTTTAAGCACAGATCCTAAATCTGCATGCTTTTCTGCTTCTGATGGTGTGTGGTACGTCCCGAGGTAAAAATATACATAGGGTCAAAATCGCCTCCAAACATAAGCCGTGCCGTGACGGTGTTCAGTCGCATTGGCATTTGTTTAGTCAAGTCAGACTGACCGCCGCGGACACATCTGTGATTGTGTTAATAAGACACGAATCTCCTGACGACTGACTCAGGTCGGGTTCATAAGATACGACTCTCTTAATTTTTAATCATTATGCTATTTTGCACCTTAGGTACACCTCCCAGCACACCTCTACAGCTGCCCCCTCCCCACACACACACCACAGGCACCTCCTCAGCACCTTAGGCACACCTCTACAGCTGCCCCCTCCCCACACACACACCACAGGCACCTCCTCAGCACCTTAGGTACACCTCTACAGCTGCCCCCTCCCCATACACACCCCACAGGCACCCCCTCAGCACCTTAGGTACACCTCTACAGCTGCCCCCTCCCCATACACACACCACAGGCACCCCCTCAGCACCTTAGGCACACCTCTACAGCTGCCCCCTCCCCACACACACACCACAGGCACCCCCTCAGCACCTTAGGCACACCTCCCAGCACACCTTTATTTCAATGTGTTCCTATATTTCACATCAAGAAAGAGTTATAGGATATAGTTTTCAAAAAGGGAATGCATATATTTTTATAATGTGAAAAAAAATATTTTCCTTATGTTTCTGTGAGTTTTATTATTGTAAGCCAGAGTGGGGTAAAAAGCCTACCCAGTGGGCGTTCTACTCCACATGCGGGGTAAGAAGCCCCCTTTATTAATTTTTTTTAAATTGTCATTATAATAAGGTGTAAATCATAATGAGTGGATATAATATATACCATAGATAGGCCTTAGCCTAAGCTTTCAACAAAACTTTTTTTCAAAATTCTATTGCAAAAAATGTGGCTACAACAGCCAATCTCTCTTAAGGGGGACAACTTACCCCACCTTCCCTGTCTCTATTATCACATTTACTGACATACAAGGGGTACAAGCTATATCTCTTTTATCACATTTACTGACATACAAAGGGTGCAGGAAGAAAACTTTCATATTTCAAGCAATTTTCAAATTCAAAACATACGTCATCATTTAATTAAAAAAAAAAAAAAAAAAAAAAAAAATATATATATATATATATATATATATATATATATATATATATATATATATATATATATATATATATATATATATATATATATATATCTAGATATAAACTTAGGTGGGACGGATCACAATAGACAGTTGACAAAAAACACGGTACCGTGCCGAAATTCATCCACCTTTTTTTGTAAACAAAGCGTGCGCATGCGCAATCAGGATAGGATGTCTTAGGATACGTGGATGTCAGATGACACCACACCACACCGGCAGAGCTAAACTACAATTAATCATCATTGATCATGATATCAAATAACAACAACAATCCTAATGATAATGATAATAACATAACTAACTAGTTTTATTCATCTTCCTCCTCTTCTTCGCGTCTGTGTTCACGGTCGAGAACACCCAGTCCGTACCCGAGAGCCCTACCCCACCGATGGGAATCACTTCCCTAGAAATTGGCACAATCGACGAACGGGATGTGAAAAAGTACCTAGACAAACTCGAGACAAACAAGTCCACCGGACCCGACGACTTGTCACCCAGGCTGCTCAAGGAACTCAAGCAGCAAATCCTCAAGGCACTCGCCGCCATCTACAATCTGTCACTACAACAAAACAAAGTCCCAAAAGACTGGAAACAAGCGAACGTAACACCGATCTACAAAAAGGGAGACAAAAGCGTGGCCCTAAACTACAGACCAATCAGCTTGACCTCAGTGGCGGGAAAAATCCTCGAGAAGATCATCAGAGACAAACTCGTTGGGTTCCTTGAAGACAACAACATCATTTCCGATGCTCAGCACGGTTTCAGGATCAAGCGCTCATGCTTAACCAATTTATTGGACTTCTTCCAAGGTATCTATGGAAACTGGGATAATCATATCCCCAGTGATGTTATATATCTAGACTTTCAGAAAGCCTTTGACAAAGTGCCACACGAAAGACTCCTCAAGAAGCTTTAGTCGGCGGGGTTACGCGACAATCTGACAGCGTGGATCAAAGACTGGCTCACTGGAAGAAAACAACGAGTTGTACTCAACGGACAGGCCTCCGAGTGGCTCCCGGTTACAAGTGGAGTGCCACAGGGGTCAGTGCTGGGACCCATACTCTTCATCATATATATATCAACGACCTAGAACAAGGATTAAAATCCAGTCTTTCAAAATTTGCCGACGACACAAAGATGGGTGGGAAGGCCCTCACGACGGCAGACTGTGAAATTATCCAGAGAGACCTGGACCAGATCACTCGGTGGTCAGAAAAATGGCAAATGTCCTTCAACACTACCATATGTAAAGTAATGCATATCGGATCCAGAAACAGCAATCACACATGCCACATGGGTGGCGAACCACTACATGTAGTGCAAGAGGAAAGAGACCTCGGGGTCACCATCAGCAGTGACTTGAAACAAACAAAACACTGCAAGTCCGCCTGTAAGAAAGCCAATACAATGCTTGGGTTCATAGCGAGGAACTTCGAATACAAGACGCCGGGAGTTCTGTTATTCTTGTATAATTCGCTGGTAAGGCCCCACCTGGAATACGCCGTGCAGTTCGGGTCTCCTAATTACAGGAAAGACATTGAATTACTTGAGAGAGTACAGCGCTGCGCCACGAAGATGATACCATCACTGAGGACGAAGCCCTATGAAGAGCGACTCGAGCGACTCAACCTCTTCACGTTGGAAAAGAGACGACTGCGGGGAGACATGATACAAGTCTTTAAGTACCTGAACAAGCTCAGCAACGTTGATCACTCCAAACTCTTCACGCTACAAACTAACCTGAGAACAAGAAACAACGGAAAAACAATTCAAGCTAAGCGATGCAATACCGACATCGGCAGGAGTTATTTCTCGAATAGAGTTGTTCGCCATTGGAATAACCTTCCTGCAGAAGTGGTTAGCGCAGAGACCATCAACTCCTTCAAGAAACGCATTGATCGCCACTTTGCTGCATCGGGAGTGAACTGAACGTACCCAAGAGTAGATACACAAGTGCTTTAATCCTTCCCTGCAAGCCACTCCTATGGCAAACGGATTGATTAAAGCACTGAACGCAGGCAGCCTAGAAATGAGCCAACAGGCTTTCTGCTGCCTGCTAGTCCATGTTTCCATGTTTCTTCGTACTTAATTAAGCCGCGAATTTTGGAAAATCATCCGCTTTGGTGCGAATCGCCATAAATCCCTTATTTCTGGGGCTACAGAAATGTTTTTGGTATCAATTGACGGCAAAATGAAAGGGCTATATTTTGTAAGAAGCAACCGGCTCAAAAACCGACTCGAAAGGGTAAAAAATCGAATAAATTCGCAAAAAATGACTCGGAAAAAACCCTATTTTTGAGTTCCCAACCTTGAAACCCACTCATTTTTTGAGAATTTCAAAATCCATAATTAACAAATAATTTAGCCCTACCAATGTGCTTTCCAATATGATGCATAACATTTCCTTACTCCCAGTAGTTTCGTTGCTAGAGCTCGAAACGTAAACCCTTTTGAGAGCAATTTTGACGAACTCCAGACACTTTGCCGTTTTTGTCTAGTGTGGCATTGCTATTGCCTCTAGATGGCTGTAATTTGGCATGTAGCCCCTCTTGGCAATGTAGTTTGTCCAGCTCGAAGGATTTTTTGATAGCTTTCATTTGCCACCAAGCACGCCTTCCTAGCTTCAGTGTTTTTTGCTCGAGCTTGACCAGAAGTCGTGACGAAAATTCACCGAATCTGACTCATTTCACGCGCCGCGACGAAAAGCCTTCCTGACGCCACAATAATTAATATATCTGTATAAAAAATCACATATGAACACTTCAATATGTTGACTATCTTGTATTAAAATCATTTTAAGAGATTTATATAAAAAAAGTTACTATTTTTGTATAATCATTTCACTATATAAATCAACCTATATTAAGCGCCTTATTATACATGTTATATTCTATTTTATTTAGTATTCAACTCTATTTCTTCCCATTTATGAATAATACATTTAATTTGCTTTCTTTTGATATCAAATATGTATGTATATATATATATATATATATATATATATATATATATATATATATATATATATATATATATATATATATATATATATATATATATATATATATATCACACACACTGGGTATCAAAAGAAACCAAATCAACTGTATTATTCATAAATGGGAAGAAATAGGGTTGAATATTAAAAAAATATGTATTTTTTTTTTTTTTTTTTTACAAAGGAGACAGCTCAAGGGCACAAAAAGTAAACATTAATAAAAATAAAAAAATACTCACTGCGCTGCCTAAAAAAAATCCAAAAGAGGTGGCCGAAAGATAAGTCAGTTTCGGGAGGAAGGTGTCCTGATACCTCCTCTTGAAAGAGTTCAAGTCGTAGGCAGGAGGAAATACAGATGAAGGAAGATTGTTCCAGAGTTTACCAGCGTGAGGGATGAAAGAGTGAAGATGCTGGTTAACTCTTGCATAAGGGGTTTGGACAGTATAGGGATGAGCATGAGTAGAAAGTCGAGTGCAGCGGGGCCGCGGGAATATCGATAGAAGATAGAAAGAGAGGCAACATTGCGGCGGAATTTAAGAGGTAGAAGACTATCAGTATGAGGAGGAGAGCTGATGAGACGAAGAGCCTTTGCCTCCACTCTGTCCAGAAGAGCTGTGTGAGTGGAGCCCCCCCACACATGAGATGCATACTCCATACGAGGGCGGACAAGGCCCCTGTATATGGACAGCAACTGTGCAGGGGAGAAGAACTGGCGGAGACGGTACAGAACGCCCAGCCTCGAGGAAGCTGATTTAGTAAGAGATGAGATATGAAGTTTCCAGTTGAGATTTTGAGTTAAGGATAGACCGAGGATGTTTAGTGTTGAGGAAGGTGATAGCTGGGTGTTGTCAAAGAATAGGGGATAGTTGTTTGGAAGATTGTGTCGAGTGGATAGGTGGAGAAACTGTGTTTTTGAGGCGTTGAAGGACACCAGGTTCTTCTTGCCCCAATCGGAAATAATAGTAAGGTCTGAGGCTAAGCGTCCTGCAGCCTCCAGCCTTGAGTCGTTAAGTTCCTGAAGGGTGGGTCTTCTATTAAAAGAAGTTGAATAATGCAGAGTGGAATCATCGGCGTAGGAATGGATAGGACAGTTCGTTTTGGAAAGAAGATCATCAATGAACAACAGAAAAAGAAGTGAAATGATTATATAAAAATAGTAACTTTTTTATATAGACATCTTAAAATGATTTTAATACAAGATAGTCAACACATTGAAGTGTTCTTATATGAATGCTTATGCAGATATATTAATTTTTGTGGCGTCAGGAAGGTTTTTCGTCGCGGTGCGTGAAATGAGTCACAATCGGCGAATTTTCGTCGCGATTCTGGTCAAGCTCGATCAAAAACTACTGAAGCTAGGAAGGCGTGTTTGGTGGCAAATGAAACCTCTATTAATACTGATTAATAATCAGAAAAAAATGGAAAGTACTAAACAAATAAAAAAAGTTATAAACAACAAACTAGGACGTGTCCAAATCGCGGCAAAAGGGCCGAAAAACAGGCTATTTTGTGACGGCTCGACGACAAAATTTGAATCGAGCTATCAAAGAATCCTTCTACCTGGTCAAATTACACTGCCAAGAGGGGATACATGCCAAATTACACCCTTCTAGAGGCAATAGCAATGCCACACTAGACAAAAACGTCAAAGTGTCTGGAGTTCGTCAAAATCGCTCTCAAAAGGGTTTACGTTTCGAGCTCTAGCGACGAAACTACTGAAAGTAGGGAAATGTTATGCATCATATTGAAAAACACATTGGTAGGGCTAAAGTATTTGTTAATTATGGTTTTTTGAAATTCTAAAAAAATGAGTGGGTTTCAAGGTTGGGAACTCAAAAATAGTGTTTTCTCCGAGTCGTTTTTTGCGAATTTATTCGACTGTTTACCCTTTCGAGTCGTTTTTTTTTAGCCCGGTCGCATTATTCTGAACTGTATACTGGCTCGGTCCCATACCCACAACCAGCCAATCAACAGTCAGATGTGTCAGGCAGACCGAGCCAGTCACGACGCAGCAAAGGCTTTGAGAATGACGTCAAAAAGTTTCAATGTAACAAATACATGAAATTAATATATTGTTGCCTTATTATTAACAACATTGTCTGATTAGCAATAGTCCAAAAAGGAGTAGTTGAAAAATACTGTTTAAAGCATTTTCTTGAGCTTGAAGCCAAAGACATCTGTTATCATGATGAAGGATGTAAAGTTGCCATTTGCCACTTTTGCTGTGAGGTATGCAATGCGCCGCTACTCTACCAAAGAGGCAAAGACGATACAATTATCATTCTTGCTCTCTACTACTGTATATAATTAGTCAATGCAGTAGTACTTGTCGTGCTATGCAATGATTTTGGATCAACAACTCTACATTGACATTTTATATGGTTATGAGCATAGTAGCATGTATGATTTTGATGTAGACTGGAATGTCCACATGCAGCAAGGGAGAGAGAGAGAGAGAGAGAGAGAGAGAGAGAGAGAGAGAGAATCATGGAAACATACCACGCCACACTACAAGTTTTACTTTTATGCTTCGTAGCCAACTCATGTCACGTAAAACATACTTGTCTTTATTCATCATTGGACAGGAGAAAGATTGCAGATTATGACTGTGTTGAAAACAACTCAAACTGACTAGTAAAAATAAAGGAAACAATGCGAGTTGAAGTCAAAGACGAGTTATAAAGGTTTATACCCCTTTTTATTCCATGCCAATTTTCCATATAATTATTAAGGGTAGGCGGTGGCTGAGTGGTAGCGTGCTGGGCCCACATTCATCGCGTGATGGACGACGCGAGTTCGAATCCCCTCGCTACCACCTCGGATTTTTCAGTCACCGCCGAGTGGCTTAAAACTACCCACATGCTGTCCTGAAGACCAGCCATCAACCCGGACTCTAGAGGAAACGGTCCAAGTGAATCAAGAACGAGTTCTGGGGGCAAGAGCCAAGAGAAGATGGCGCCACTATAAAACACCTGCCTGCGCCAATACGGGCTGGGGCCGACTACCATCCAGGCCCCTTCAAGCAAGCCTACTGGCGCTGTAGGCGTAGACGTAAAAAAAAAAAAGCTACTGTAAAAACAAACTGTGCCACTTGATAAAGAAAATTCTCCTGAATATGATTGTGTTAACAGATTGGAATAGGCTTAGCAGTCACGTGGTGAGTGCCAATACAATTGTCACATTCAAAAATAGATTAGATAAATTCATGGACAGCGATATTAGGTGGGGTTAGATACATGGGAGCTTAGGTTCAAAGGAGCTGCCTCGTACAGGCCTACCGGCCTCTTGCAGACTCCTACGTTCTTATGTTCTTATGATTATCGATACATTAGGAAGGAAGGGAGGTAAGCCAGTTTTTATACGAACTTATTAAGTTGTAATATTAAGCTAGAATGTGCTTTTGCGCTACGAAGCCACTCGTCCATCGCCTACAATTTTGTATAAAAGCTTGCTTACCACCTTTCTCCTTTCTAACTTACCATAAATCTATTGATACCTTCATCTTCCGGAGAATTTTCTTTGTCAGGTAGCATCGTTTCTTTTCACAGTAGTTTAATAATTCTATGAAAAAATCGGCATGGAATATAAAGCTTTTGGTGGAGTGGGAGAGTGGAGGTGGGGGTGTCCGAAGCGGCCTAACTTCCTTGCTCAGCCTGGAGGTTACAGTATTATTGTGTCCGAGTGCACATGGCAACTTTGCATCCTTCATCATCATTTTAACAGTCATGTCTTTGGCTTCAAGCTTAAGGAAATGCATTAAAAAATATTTTTCAACTACTTCTTTTTAGACTATTGCTACGCACACCCTGTTGTTAATAATAAGGCAAAAATATATTGATTTCATATATTTGTTACATAGAAACTTTATGACGTCATTGTCCAAGCTTCTCCTGCGTCGTGACTGGCTCGGTCTGGCTGACACATCTGACTGTTGATTGGCTGGTTGTGGGTATGGGACCGAGCCAGTATACAGCTCAGAATAATGCAGCCCGGTCGCTTATTACAAAATATAGCCCTTTCATTTTGCCGTCGATTGATACCAAAAAACATTTCTTTAGCCCCAGAAATAAGGGAGTTATGGCGATTCGCACCAAAGCGGTTGATTTTCCAAAATTCGCGGCTTAATGACAGGGCTGGGGCAAGTTTTCGGCCCATTGTGTAGGGTTTACTGGAGTAGAAGATGTTCAAGTTGTGTTGTTATTGTTGTTGTCGCTATCAGTCATGGATGAGTTCGTACATGCATCGCACGTGTGTGTGTGTGAGAGTGTGTGCTCCCAAGGTGACGCAACGCATCATAACAGCACACGCACATCCGGCTGCTAGGTCCTCCCTGCCGCCTACCTGCGTTTGTTGCTGTGCCAGGCATGACAACGCGGTGGGAATCCTCCGGCGAGGACGGCTGCGCGGATCCTACTGTTATCTTAGGCGTTACAGAGGTGATGGTGGTAGTGGATGTAGTAGAAGTAGTAGTAGTAGTTGTAGTAGTAGTAATAGTAGTAGTAGTAGTAGTGTTTCGATTGTTTTTGCAGTATAGTAGTTTGCAGCAGTAGTATAAGTTGTAGTGGTAGTAGTAGTTGTAGTAGTTGTAGTATAATTATAGTAGCAGCAGCAGCAGCATTAGTAGTAGTAGCAGTCGTAGTAGTAGTAGTAGTAGTAGTAGTAGTAGTAGATGTTTAGTAAAGTTTGTAATATTAAATAAAGATGGTTGTCGGCCACAGTCATTGGCAGGGTGGGGCCAATGAATTGCTTTGTGAAAGGATATGAGAAAATATACCGCTCACAACGCAACTCTAATAGATGGAGGCCCGTAGTAGTAGTAGTAGTAATAGTAGTAGTAGTAGCAGTAGTAGTCGTAAAAATAGCAGTACTATCAGTGCTGGTAGAAGAATCGCTAGTTTTTGCAGCTGCAGTGATCATACAAGTCGAGCAAGTGATTGGAAGTAAAATAATTTATAATAATATTAATGATGATGATGGCAATAATAATGATAATAACAATATGAGAGTAATAATAATAATAATAATAATAATAATAAAAAGCATGATAATAATAATAATAATAATAATAATAATAATAATAATAATAATAATAATAATAATAATAACAATAATAACAATAAAATATAATCATAATAATAATTGAAAAATGAAATTAAGAAAACGTTAGAATTTGGTTATATAAACACTTCGTATCATTTTTTTTTTTTTTTTTTGTGTGTGTGTGTGTCCTTGACGAGACATGGTGTGTAGACGGACATCCTTGTTCGCTGAGGGTAAAGGAAATGCATCAGTCCTGTTTCTTATTTATATAGATTCTCTCAGTTTCATTGAAATAACATTCTACATTATACCGTACACACATGTAACGAAACTTATCTTACTATCACAGAGAACAGCCTTTAATCGTAAAGAGTTTGTCAAGTATTATATATATATATATATATATATATATATATATATATATATATATATATATATATATATATATATATATATATATATATATATGATGCATTTTTGGGGAAAATAGTGTGTGTGTGTGTGTGTGTGTGTGTGTGTGTGTGTGTGTGTGTGCTTTATACAAGTCTGAGTAAAGATTTTAATATCACGTATATTATTTGTGTATTACTTGTATACACTTTTCTGTAAAGCGAATTAATTTACGGAAGTATATCATTCACTAACTGTGTGTGTGTGTGTGTGTGTGTGTGTGTGTGTGTGTGTGTGTGTGTGTGTGTATTAGGGCCATGGGGGATGAGTGTGAACTCCTAAAGAACCTAGTAAACATAGTTGTTGATGCGCCGGCAAGCCCCTCCAGTGACGCTGAGGGTGCCTGCGTAGCAGCCAGCTGTGAGGCTCCGGGGCAGCGCAGTGACAGAGGGCACCACGAACTCGGACCGACAGCCACCCAAGTGGGAAAGGCCCGAACCGGAGGTGCAGGAACTAGTGACTGCCCGGGTAAAGATGGTCCTGATATCGAGGAGAAAACAGTCTACAATCGTGTTGTTTTCGTGGAACTGCAGTCTGTCCTCGGGACAGTAACCCACGTAGCCTTTGCGTACACACTTGCCGGTCGTCGGATTCTTCACGAAATCGTCCACTTGGCAGTAGTTTGGCATGCACTCCACACTGCCGTTTTCATTGAGATCCAGATAGAAACCAAAGTCACAGGGGCCTTTCCCCTGGCGCGCGTAGCACTGGCCGTCCCACGGGTAGAAGAAGTGGTCATTCTCGCAGTCACAGAACGTGGACCCTGTCTGGTCAACGTACAGGACCTGCCCCCCACCACACACGGTGGGGTCCGTCAGGTTGACGCATCGCCCTTGGTGCTCCAGCTGTCCCGACGGGCATGGTACTGGGCGGCACTCGGGCTGGCACTTTGCCACCATCACTACCCACTCCCCCACTGGACACCGCCCACGAGACAGGAGCTCCCAGGTACTTCCCTCGTAGGTATACGTTAAGTCGGGCTTCACCCCACAGTCGTTGGCATCCCCTGCTGGCATGACGTCGCGAGTCACTCTAGGAAACCACACGGCGCCTACATTCGTGATTTTGGAGGATGAGGCGTCTCCATGATCTTGGTCTCCTCCATCATCAGACGGTCCACGGACATCATGGCCAACGGCAGGGGCAGGTGGAGTCTCCCCCGGAAAGAAGATGCGTGAAGCACTCCTGGGGCTGGGCGGCGCGGGACCACTGCCTGGGAACACGAAGCGGGCGCTGCGGTGGTGTCCATATCGTCGGAAGGTGAGGGGTTTGCTAAGGGCACCTGTTTCAAGTCCAAATTCGTTTTGATTGTGTCCAAAATACAGCCTCCTGGCGGTGGGAGAAGCCTCGCCGTGCACTGCCAGGTAAGTGAGGACCAGCAGCAGGAGCGGAGACATGGTTGGCAGTTGGTTTTGGGCGGGACTGACGGTACACCTCACTACGCTCGCGTCGCCACACTAGTACACGGCCGTAGCCTGCTAGGCTTTTATGTATACCTGGACCTCTTCTTGCGTCAGATCCTGAGAGTTGCCAACAGTCATTAGAGGGCGGGTAGCAAACGCTGGCCATGACAGCACTTCTTAATCGTAATGAAGTTCAATTGAATATAATGAGATAGTGACTCACGATATGCCACCACGATGTGTACAGATGCCTCAAGCCTTTTGTTCCTTTCTCCTGGGAAGTTTGTTGGCGGCGATGCTCTTACTTGTGGCAGCACCACCGGGAGTCCCGACGTCCCGCTGCAAGAACTGGCTGGCCAGGTGTTATTTGTTGGCTGTTTCGGAAATGGTCGAGGGCGGACCGTTGCCTGGGGGGTCGCTGAGGGCGCGGCCTAGTCCTTTCCGTCGATGATAAAATTATAACATCACGCTAAGGCAACCAGCCAACATGGAATCCCCAGGAATAGTCCAAACATGTTGATGACACATCTTGACTGTTCGTGCTTGTGTGATGCGTCAGGCTTGAATGCGAGGCCTCGATGTGCTTATTGAGGTTGCTCACTTACTGGAAAGGATGCACACAAGTATCATCATCCTTCATTAGATGACTAGAACAAAGGCTTCTCCCACTGTTTCCCGTCTCTCTCTCTCTCTCTCTCTCTCTCTCTCTCTCTCTCTCTCTCTCTCTCTCTCTCTCTCTCTCTCTCTCTCTCGTGTTGGTTTACCTCTACCCCATCTAGTTCCGGCAAATGCACTAATTTCATTCTTAAGCCTGGTTCTGTGTCTGCCCTGGCCTCTACAAGGCTGGAACTTTGGTTGTGCGTCTGTCATCGGTTCTACCCAAACCAGTTCTTACTTTGCATTGTATTAAAGGCACAAAGCAAAGGGTGAAAGGAAGCAGCCTGTCGGGGAGGTAAGGATGCATGCCCGTTTTTTTCTATGGTAAACAGTTCAAGGGCAATACACAAAAAAATAACAAAAAAGAAAAAACCCGTAAATCCCTGCCCCTGCAAAGCAAACAGAAGGAGAGGCCAGAAGAGAGGTCAGTTTCGGATGGAAAGGTTCTCGATACTTCCCACTTGAAAGAGTTCGTCACAAAACCATAAACGAGTAAATGAAAATATAACAAATGACATGAAGAAGATATTCATTACACAACCTTACCGAAACCAAACCAACGTCGCTACCACCCATCACCATCCCTGCTACTGCCACCGCCGCCACCTGCTGCCATGGACCAAGACCGTCACTATGGAGGTAAATATATAATGTCCCCATGACCACCACACCACCTTCAGTGTCACCATCACCACAATAAATCACCAGCATCACCACTACCGCACACCCAGCCACCACCACCACCACCACTATGATATCAACAACAATGACTAATGGGACTACTACTACTACTACTACTACTACTACTACTACTACTACTACTACTACTACTACTACTACTACTACTACTCCCATTACTACTAGTCTACTACTACTACTACTACTACTACTACTACTACTACTACTCCCATTACTACTAGTCTACTACTACTACTACCACTACTACTACTAGTCTACTACTACTACATAAATGATACCTCCACCCATGTTTATTTTCCCGACACATAATCATGGAGGGCTCCATAGCTTGGGGGTCATTAGCCCCAACTCTGTTCGCCAATGACTGTGGCATCCAACCATATCACTACTACTACTACAAAAATATTGTTTCCTTTTTTGTGTGCCCTTGTGCTGTCTCCTTTGCTGTAAAAAAAAAAAAAAAAAAAAAAACCCTGCTGCATCACCACCGCCGCCGTCATCAGGCTGGGTGCGGGGCGAGGAGCAGCACACAGAGACAAGCGACACAAACACTCAGCTACAAGGCCACCCGGAAATATAACTCAAGGTCATTTCCTTCCTCCTCTTGCTGCCCGTCTTCCCTTGCATGGCATAACGCCCGCACAAAGTCCCTTCATAAAGAGCTCCATGTCAAGGCTGCTGCACCCCCGGACGTTCACTGCTGCCTTACTCTTGCGTGTGTAGTGGATGTTTAATTCACTACACTAGAGAGAGAGAGAGAGAGAGAGAGAGAGAGAGAGAGAGAGAGAGAGAGAGAGAGAGAGAGAGAAGCCTATCAGTTCATCTCACATTTCTAGGCCTTTTGGTTCGAACTGTGGTATGCTATGGCGAAAAATATACGTATGTGGAGAAGGATTTAGGCTTCCTCGAATCTAACCTATAACGCTTGAATTTGAAAGACACATTAGTTCAATGAAATGATATTAAAGTGTACCAAAATAAAGGCTTCACCCAAACAAGTGAAGAATATAAACTTCATTTCCCCTAAATTGTTAAATCTTCCTCTCTGATAGGTTTCTCTAGTTCAATCTGGTACCACTGTAAAAATTGACGTGGCAACCTTGAATTGAGACCTATATTGACCTTTGCTCTCTAAAACCCGAAAATCTGAGGTATGGTAGTAATAGATCATAGCGGTTAGTAATAGTCGGGTATGCCTATTATCAAAAGTGAATAATGTGGCAACAGAACAGGACCAGGTGAAATGGGTTCAGGCAAGCTCTGGGCAAGGGGCTGAGGCGACTATGAGCACTCCATTAGGTGAAGTCCAGCCCTGTCTCCGCTACATCCATGGGCGACAAAACCCATGAAATTGTCTCCTCATCGTCGGGCATGTTTCGAGGTTTCAAACAATCAGAATACGTACACTGTTAACGTCATGAGATTGAGGGGAGCCACAATGTCTATCCTAAGTTATCAACACGGTCAGAAATATGCTTCAAAGTAGAAAATATAGAGAACAGCGCTAGACGACCGCAGCGCTCAGTTGTGGTATTATTGTTATTATTATTATTATTATTACTATTATTATTATTATTACTATTATTATTATTATTATTATTATTATTATTATTATTATTATTATTGTCTTTATTATTTGTAGTAGTAGTAGTAGTAGTAGTAGTAGTAGTAGTAGTAGTAGTACCGTATAGTGGGGTAACTGGGCATAATTTTTTTAACTTTATTGTTGTAAATAAAAGATTTGATGAAGAAGTATCGAAATAGTGAGACATCTTTTTAATATTTATTGCTTGGGCTACATTTCGTACATGATAGAAATTAATTTTGAAATCATCGAGTGGAAACAGTTAGACAAAACACGCACTTGCCCGTTTACCCTAAGCCCATTTCCTTAGGGCCTAAGGAAATTGGGAAATGGCAAATTACTTTTTTTTTCAGCATATCTATTGCGCTTCAACCAATAAGTGTTGTAGAACATAACTGAAAATACTTTTTTGTGTTTTATTCATGATACTAAATTGACATTGTAAGAAATATTCAATAAAATGTACTGGTGTTGAAAATTACAAAAAATGATGTTCGTATATATCATAAATGAGCCTCTTTGAATATTCTTGACTTAATTCTCATTGGAAAAGTCCTGTTAGCATGCCTGTTAATATACTCACCGTGTGATCATAGCAGACACTTCAGAAACATGGAAACACAGTATATCACTAAATACCACAGGGTTGTGTCAACACGACAATACAGTTCACTTTCGTTTGAAAGATGTCTTCATTCCGTGGTTCCTTGAAATAAAAGTACTCAGTTCCGGAGACATTATTGTCGCGCCTAAAATATCTGACAGTGTACTCCCCGTTCTCCTCATCACTTTCCCCTTTCCCAACGTAATGAAAAATCAGAAAGAGCTCTCCTGCCAGGAAATATGACGAGAACAAGTTACTCTCCTCTATTCTCAATGTTTTGCATTCTTCTGGTTCTTCCAGTCTGTGGCCAAACGCAAATAAATAAATAAATAAATAAAATAAAATAAAAATAAACAAATAAATAAATAAAATAAATGAAAATAAATAAATAAATAAATAAATTTCTAAGCAGCTTGGCGTCATCTGCAAACATTCATGTAACTTTTTACTTTTTCTGGCATATCATTTATATATATTAAAAACATTATTATGCGCTAATATTGCACCCTGTGGAACTTCACTTGTGACCGTTCTCCATTCTGATATTTCATCTTTCAACACGGTTCTCATTTTTGTTTGTTCGGTAATTTTTCATCCATCCTGTAATTTTTCTCCCCAATCCTCCTCTATTTTCTAATTTCCGCAGCAGTCTTTTGTGTGGAACTTTATCAAATACCTTTCTTAGGTCAAAAAATATTCAGTCCGCCCATCCGTCTCTCTCCTGCACTATATCTATTACACTGGGGAACACAGAAATTGGTGCCTTAGATATCATATCATTTTTTAGATAAAGTCTGGTCGCTGATTCTAAATATGTCATCATTTTTTCTCCATGAGCTCTAGTTTCTGAGATATGAAACACCTCTAACTGTTACGCATGCAGCCGTTAGGGCACTAGGGTTAGGGTCTACAGATTATTACACTTCCATTTTTGATTAATAAAATACATTCTTATATATAAAATTAATTTATTTTTGATCAAATTACATCAACGAATCACATAATAGTGAATCAAGCATAGAAAATCATGTACTCAGACATGTCACAAAAGTGGCGTTTCAAAGATTTCTTGCGGTGGTCTGCCCCATGACAATCACGTTGAATAGACCAGCAGTAATCTGCCATTATGTGGATATCCCAGTGTCCCCGGTATCTTTCTCCCATTGTTCTTAAATCTTGGTGGAATCGTTCACCCTGTTCCTCACTTAGGTCACCAAGGTTTTCCAGAAATCGATGCAAGTGACTGTGGAGGTAATGCAATTTGATGCTCATTTTACAGCCAAGTTGACGGAAGAATGTTAACATGCTCTCCACTAGTTCAGAGTAGTTATCTGCTTTATAGTTCCTAATAAAATTCTCTACAACCTGAGTGAATGAAGAGCATGCATGCATCTGCTTCAGCATTGTTCATTGAAGCTTTGAAAATTGGATCTTTATAAGTGTCCTGATTTGTGGTCCGTCAAAAATACCTGCCTTTAGCTTCTCCATGCTCAGTGCTGGAAATTTTCTGCATATGTAGTCAAAACAGCTTCCTTCTTTCTTCAGAGCTTTTATAAACTGTTTCATTAAACCTAGTTTAATGTGCAACGGTGGTAAAATTTTCCTATTTCTATCAACCAGTGTTTCTGTGATTACATTATTTTCTCCGACCACCATGCTTTCTCTTTGAGGCCATTGTTTTCTCAGCCAATGCTCATCTTTAGCCCTGCTGTCCCAGAGACAGATAAAGCAAGGATACTTGGTGTACCCACTTTGATGACCCCCCAAAAAAAATTCACCATCTTCAGATCAACACAGATTAACCAATTGTGATCGTGGTGTGATATCTTCTGTAGGACCATGGTGATTGTTTTTTGCTCTTCAGCCAACTTAGCCTCAAATACACTGCCGAATTTTGCTTCACGAATGTGCGCGAATATGCAAGTCATCCTGTGTCGTGGACAAGTCCGGCATCTTTCTTTCACGACCGCCACGAAAGTTTCATGTTGCATGAAAAATTCGCGGCCGTTCGCCGAATGTGCACGAATGCTAAATGGACGCCGAATTGTCGCCGAAATGTCGTCGACATGTCCCAGATAATTCGGCGTCCAATTCGCGGTGTTCGGCGAATTGTCGCCGAATTTTGACCGTTGAAATTTTAATTTTGTTGGCGAATTTGTCGCCGACATGTCGCCGACTATTCGGGGACATGTCTCCGACATGTCGCCGAATGGCCAAGACTATTCGGGGACATGTCCCCGAATATTCGGCGAACATTCGGCGAATTAATCAAGACACGGCAATCGGGTCGCGGTGGGAGGTGTACTGTACACGGGGGTCTATCTATCTACACTGTCTGTCTGTCTGTCTATCTATCTATCTATCTATCTATCTATCTATCTATCTATCTATCTATCTATCTATCTATCTATATATATATATATATATATATATATATATATATATATATATATATATATATATA
The DNA here is from genome assembly GCF_024679095.1 of Eriocheir sinensis. Taxonomy (NCBI): domain Eukaryota; kingdom Metazoa; phylum Arthropoda; class Malacostraca; order Decapoda; family Varunidae; genus Eriocheir; species Eriocheir sinensis. The sequence continues at coordinate 4,842,542 of NC_066510.1, read as the reverse complement.
TATATATATATATATATATATATGAAATAAAATAATATAATAATAAATAGTAAACAAGAAAATATGAAAAACAAGAAGAATCATGAATTTATAAAATAGGTATGAAACTAACATTTTCATTTATTTTATAATTTATTTATTATTCATTACTTTATTTATTTCTTAATATCATTATTCTACCATTATTTAACCTTTGTTTCATTTTAAGTTATTTAAATTCATTTCTTCTTTCAGTTACTGGTTTGTTTATTAATATTACGTAAACATTCATTCATTCTAAAATATTTATAGGAGGGCAAAACAAAAACAAGTCTCATTTATAAATTTTATTACACATACTATCATACATATTACCACATATTATCACACACGGTATTTACTCGCCCACAACAAGTTGCGAGAGACGAGGTGGGCTCTTCAGCTGCCGGTGAAGAAGTGTGTTGCACCCCGGATTTCCGTGCTTTTATATGCCACATGGGCATCAGATGATCAGCTGTCAGAAATCTTGGCACTGTCGAGGAATCGTCCCCAACATGTCGCCGACACTTCGGGGACATACGAAGACAATTCGAAGACTTGTCGCCAATTATTCCGCGACAAAAAAGCCGTTAGAATTTCAGATTTTGAACTCGGCGACATGTACGCCGAATAGTCGGCGACATGTTTCCGAATTGTCCTCGAATTGTCTTGAGCATACGCCGACATGTCGCCGTGGTCACAAACTGTAAGAATCTTGGTCATGTCGGCGAACTGGTCGCCGAATTTTTTCACGAACTGATTCGGCGACAAGTTCGTGGCCAAAATTCGGCAGTGTATTTGGGTCTTTAGTTGAGTGACCAATTGGAATTGATCCATATTTGTTGCCATTGTGCAACAGCACACACTTTAGGCTCCGTTTCGAAGTGTCTATGAACAGCCGCCGTTGAATTATAACATATTTTGATAGACCCATTTTCATTAGCAGGCCTTGAACATTGTTACAAAAAACAAAATAATTTTCCTCAGAGAAGAAGGGGAGTAAATCTTTCTCTGTTGCGACAGTATGTTATTTTGGTTCCCTGTTGCAATAAGTTCTTTTCTGCTAATCTTGGTGCCATAAATTCTGCTGACTTCTTTGAGAGATTTAGTTCCCTAATGAGGTCATTAAGCTCAAACTGACTAAATAGTTGTGCACCTGATGAGGTTCCTTCAAAATCACTGTCACAATGCCTATGAGTACTGTCTACAGCTGAAGTTGAAGACTCATCTTCGGAGAGCTCTTCCATAAAGGAACGATGGGATAGGTGTTAGATCTGAGTGTGCAACGGGCCGTTTTGCTGAGTCTAGGTCAGGAATCAGGATACGTCCATTTACTTCGATTACGTCCATTAATGCCCTTTATGTTAACCCGACAGAAGTAAGTCTTTATTGTGGTTCCTCTGTTCTCTCCAGACCACAGTGATGCCAAACTTGAGGCAATTCCTTTTACCATTTGTCCACTGTCGAAGGTGTTCGACACAAGTTTTACAAACAGTGTGTGGCGCCCATGTCTTATCTCGATCCCCTAGTTTTATTATGAAATAGCTTGAGTAAGTCCTTTTCACAAAGTCAGATATGGAAAGTAAAGAGGCGTCACCATCCTGTACATAGCATTATTAATGTAAGTGTTGGTAATGCCACAGTGCGTTATCATCACTAGTTTGATAAAATAAAATAAAAGAACCAATTCTTTTATATGCACTGTGCTAATACCTCTATACGATAACGCACACTGACATGCCCACGAGAGGTCCTCTTTTTTTTTTTTTTTACGTTGTTGCCTATTGCGCCGGTAGGCATCTTCCCGGTGGGGCCTGATGGTCGGCCCAAGGCTTCTTCCAGGTGGGGCCTGATGGTCGGCCCAGCCCGTTCTGGCGCAGGCGAGTGTTTATAGTGGCGCCATCTTGTATTGGCTCATGCTGCCCCCCCGGAACTCGTACTTGATTCGCTTGGACGGCTTCCTCTAGAGTCCGGGTTGATGGGTGGTCTTCAGGACAGCATGTGGGTAGTTTTAAGCCACTCGGCGGTGACCGAAAAATCCGAGTGGTAGCGTGAGGATTCGAACCCGCGTCGTCCATCACGCGGCGAATGTGGGTCCAGTACGCTATCACTTCGGCCACCGCCTACCCATTTACTAATAAGTGATTAAATAAAAAAAAAACTAGAGCTGCTACAAAGAAATGGATGTTATATTCGTATTCAGTGAACTGAATACACCCCAAATAAGGTCTAACATCTGAGGCACCAAAATTTTTCTTTTAATTTGTTCCCCAGTGTTACTCTTGAGTAAAAACATATTAGATTTGTGACAAGATTTGCCTTGTCTGAATCCAAATAGATTTTCATTGATTATTTTCTCTCTTTCTAGATGGTCCTCCCACTGTCTTTTAATTACCTTCTCACACAGCTTGCACATGACGCTTGTTAGAGAAGCCGATTTATAGTTCAGAGGCTTTTTTTTGTTTCCGCTCTTATATAATGGGACCACATGTGCCCTTTTCCACTGTGCTGGGGCTTCCCCGGTCTTGATTGAACAACTTATAATATCTTGAATTGGTTCTATTAACTGTTCACTGCACTCTTTCAATATTTGACCTAATATTTCGTCTGGACCGATCGCCTTCTTACCATCTAGTGATTTCAATAGCCCAGCATCTACTCCTCTCTATCCACTTTCATGTTATCCATTCTCTTGAGACTTCCCTCTTCGTTCTTCTTCAAATTCCGTACGTGTGTTTGTGTGTGTGTGTGTGTGTGTGTGTGTGTGTGTGTGTGTGTGTGTGTGTGTGTGTGTGTGTGTGTGTGTAGTAATGTTAATAATAATCAACGGTTTGTTGAGAATAAAGAGGCAGCCTTGCGGATGAAAATATACAAACATACAGAGCAAAGGTAACAAATCACAAGGTAACAATCAACAAAAGAGCTGACACACACAAGGGGCAATATGTACTGTGAGGTACAGATTGGGAAACCATCTAAGTTTGCGATGGGGAGGGCGTTTTGATGATGTTGACTATGGTGGGGATGGTACTATTCTTGTATCTCTCTGTTCTTCCCCTTACGAGAATTAAGCGGTTGACATGCCTCATTGACCTTTGAGGAAGAGGGGCTGGGGGAGGGAGGAGGGTGCGGTGGGAGGGGTGGGCGAGGAGCCGCTGTCCAAACCTCTCAACTGTCTTGACAAATTGGTCACCTAACTTGGGCAGGCCCAGGGCTTGAAGTGCCTCCTCGTAGGTAGTGCAGGTTGTGCCGGTATTGTCTTGCATGCCCTCTTCTGCACTCTCTCTGGGTTGTCGTGAGATTGGGTGACCAGGCAGGTGAGGCGTACGTGAGCTTTGGGAGGATGAAGGCTTTGTAGATATGAATGAGCTCACAGGGAGGAACGCCCAGAGATTTTAGTCGCCTGAGGAGGCAGAGGCGGTAAGTAGCAGCTCTGGTGACAGTGGTGACGTGAGCCTTCCAGTTGAGTTCGTTGATAATGGTTACGCCAAGGAGCTTGGTTGTCTGCACCACCTGGCTGTTCTTGGCCGAGGGTGATTGTGGTTATTGTGTGTGTGCGTGCCTGCGTGTGTGTGTGTGTGTGTGTGTGTGTGTGTGTGTGTGTGTGTGTGTGTGTTTGGGCCACAGGGTGCGGCGTTAACAACCTCCATATACTCTGTAGGCGCCAATATATTTCAGGCTCTGAAGCTGGGCATCACGTACTCTTCTCGAAATCTTCCGAAGCGGTCACGGCCCGAACCGGGGCGGCAGGGGCGAGTGACTGCCGGGCCAAAGATGGTCCTGACATCGACGAGAACACATTTTGAAATCTCTTTGTTTTCGTGGAACTGCAGTCTGTCCTCGGGGCAGTAACCCACGTAGCCTTTGCGTACACACCCTCCAGTCGTTCGATTCTTCACGAAATCGTCCACTTGGCAGAAGTTTGGCACGCAATCCACACTGCCGTTTTCGTCGAGATCCAGGTAGAAGCCAAAGTCACAGGGGCCTCTCTCCTGGCGCGCGTAGCACTGGCCGTCCCACGGGTAGTAGAAGTAGTCATTAACGCAGTCACAGAACGTGGAGCCTGTCTGGTCAACGTACAGGACTTGCCCCCCGTCACACACGGTGCGGTCCGTCAGGTTGACGCATTGCCCTTGGTGCTCCAGCATTCCCAGCGGGCATGTTAGTGGGCGGCACTCGGGCTGGTACTCTGCCACCATCACTACCCACTCCCCCACTGGACACCGCCCACGAGACAGGATCGTCGTAGGTATACTTTAAGTCGGGCCCCACCCCACAAGTGCTGGCATCCCCTGCTGGTATGATGTCGAGTGGCACGCCAGCCCTCCGTGGGCGAGCAGCCGGGTGGCCCTTCCGCAGCGGCGAGGTTGACCCGCCTGGTCATCCTCGCTTTGGGCTCCCCCGCTGCGGTCAAGTTGACTGGTCGGTTGCTCGCCCGTGTACTGCTACGGTCTGCTATTGGGCGCCTGCCAGGGGGGCCCGTGCCTCCGTCGCTGCTCGACGGCTGTTACTCGTGTCTGTGGCGGGGGCGGGGGCGTCCCCACCCCCGTCACGAGTTTTTAATTGCTCGTTCCCCCTCACAGGGCCGCCTTTAGGCCAAAGGCCCTGTCCCCTATTAGGGGGTAAATCTTTAAAAGGAAAGGCATGATGTCGCGTGTCTCTCCAGGAAACATCACGGCGCCTATATTCGTGATATTGGAGGACGAGGCGTCTCCATGACCTTGGTTTCCTCCATCATCAGTCGGTGCAGGGACATCATGGCCAGCGGCAGGGGCAGGTGGAGTCTTCCCGGAAAGAAGATGCGAGAAGCACCCCTTGGGCTGAGCGAACCAAGTTTGTGTTGATTGAGTCCAAAATACAGCCTCCTGGGAGAAGGCGGGAGAAGCCTCGCCATGCACAGCCATATAAGTGAGGAACAGCAGCAGGAGCGGAGACATGATTGGTGGATTTGCTTTTGGGCGGGACTGACGGTACACATCACCACGCGCGCGTCGCCACACTAGTACTGTGCCATACCCTGTTTAGCTTTTATGTACACCTGGATCTCTTCTTTAGCTAAATCCTGAGAGTTGCCAACGGTGCGTAGTCATGTTTCCTGCACAACTACAACAATTGGAGTACTGCCACATTTCCCACACATAGTTCGTCATATTTCCTGCACAAAAACAAATATCCAGCACACTTCCTAAAATATGAGTACTCAGTATATATCCTATACAAAACGGTGTGTCCGGCGTAACTCTTACATTTATACGGTCATTTCTGCTATAATTCTGCGATCACGTGGAATGTACAAAAAGTGAAGTGCAAACAAATGCCATTTTTTTTTTTTAGAGTAAACAGCTGCCTTACACAAGGCAGAGTACAAAACGTTGGAAATTATGAATGTTGGATTTTTCTTTTTTTTAAAACGTAAGTATATGAAATGAAAGTGTAAAACAAGTTAAAATTGAATTTAGAGAGCACATACATTTTAAAGGAACTTTTTCAGTGCCTACTTCAAGCCAGTCATGACAGCCCGGGAAGCGAGACATTTTACAGGGTTGTAATCTGCTGCTGCCACAGGAGTAACTATGCAATCTGCAATCGCGAGGGCAGCAGAACCACTGTCCTGTGCAGGATAACTGAAGTGGAGTAGGACCCCAAAATGCCATCCCTCCTTAGTTAGGGATATGTTAGTGTCGCCCTTCCTTGCCTCAAACGCAGTGGTTCCCAACCAGGGCTCCGTGGAGGAGTTTCAAGGGGTCCATAGTGATTCTAATTATTTTTAAATTTATTATATTAAAAAAAAACCTACTGAACGGAACGTCTTCTGCTTTAATATTAATAGGCCTACAGCTTAATCAGCATAACAATGCAAGGCATTTTACATGAATGTATTAAACTTTGCAGAAAAATCTATTTTTTTCTGGGTTATCCTATTTCGTTGTAGGGGTCCACAGGTGAAAAAGTGACCGTCAGGGGGAACGGGACAAGAAAGGTTGGGAACCACTGCTCTAGACCATGTGCAGGACTGTAACAAAACCAGATGAAGTTATCAGAAGGTTAGCGAATGGAGGGTTAACGGATGGCTGTGGCAGCAGGGGAGGGCAAGCTGTGTCGACTCGGAGACCCGCGCGAATATAATTATGGGGTTAAGACGGGAGGGAGCGCAGGGGATTAGGTACTCGAATTTTTGGGGGGGATTCCGAAATTTGTCTCTGGTCCATCCGGGAGATTCAGCTGCCGGTCATGGCATGGTCAGGGGTGCGGGTGTGGCTGTGATACTACTTCAAACTAGGAAATTATTAATAAGTAACACGGTAATAGTTTAGTACTGATGTTATGTGAGTGTGTCTGTGGTATACAGTCTACGTTAAATAATTACAAATATAGGAGGAATCATATTGAAAAATCCGTTCTGTGAAGCACTAGCCGATCTACATCCATGCTGACGGGCTTTAACACCCAAAAAGTGGAGCTGGAGAGAGGAACGCGTTAACACAACACACGCAACACAACAGCTCGGCGAAACACAGGAACGTCTTAACACAGCCAACCCTGAACACAGCAGGAACGGGCAGCGAGCAGTGCGGCAGGGGTGGTGGTGGTTCAAGTGTTGACCTGACCGGGTGACGTTGCGTTGAAGTGAGCCGCTGCAGAAGCAATTAATACGTGTTCTCATTCTGAACTGAACGGACGATAAGCGGTTGATAAAAAAGGAGGAAAGGAAAATAAATGGAAAGAGGAGGAGGAGAAAGAGAAGAAGGAGAAGGAACAGAGGAAGGGAGAAGAACAAAAACAAGAAAAAAAGATGAGAAAGTTCAAAGGCACAGGAACTCGCTAGATAATGTGGGAAGCTTCACACACACACACACACACACACATTAATTAAGAACATAAGAACATACGAACATAGGGAAACTGCAAGAGGCTGAGTGGCCTACACAGGGCAGCTCCAGAATCCCCCCCCACTACTCACGATGGATGAGGTGTAGTTTCAGGGGTTACAGGTAGAGGCGGAATCCTCGTTTTACCTTCGGTTCGGGCGTACGTTCCTTGTCTCCTAACTGCACCCACACCTCACTACCACCTGTCATCCTCGTCCATGTAGCTATCCAGTCTACTCTTAAAACAAGCCATCGTCCCTGCACTAACTATATGTGATTGCTGATTCTATTCCATTCCCCCACCACCCTATTACTAAACCAATACTTGTCTATTTCTCTCCTAAATCTATACTTTTTCTATAAATCCATTACTGCGTGTTTTATCCTGCTGGCTATTTCTCAGTACTTTACTTATATCGCCTTTGTTATAACCCTTGACCCATTTGAATACTTCTATCAGATCTCCCCGCACTCCTCGTTTTTCTAGTGAACGTAAGTCGAGATGTTTCAGCTATCTTGATATGGGAGGTTCCTCAGCCCCTGAATCATCTTGGTCATCCTCCTCTGAACTGATTCTAGCAAGTTGATGTCCATTCTGTAGTGTGGGCACCAAAACTGGACAGCATACTCCAAGTGTGGCCTAACTAACGCTATAAATAGAGTCTGAGGCTGACCTTTGCACTCCTGTTGGTTACCGTCCTGTTAATAAAGCCTAAGCCGTGTCCACACTATCGAGCATGCTCGACGGGCAAACAGTGATACCAGATCCCGTTCCAATACATAAGCAAGGAGGGTGAGTGGCAGGCACGAAGGTGACGTCAGAAGCGAGGAGACTGCGGGCAAACGAGCGGGCAACTGTCTGTGAGTGAGTTTGAAGGAAACACCAGAAACTGTTTCGACTGGTATGATGCGAAACACAAAGTTTCCTCGGAATTAAGTAGGAATCTATCTCACATTCAAAGTGTTATGTGCATATCAGCATGTCTAGCGGTCCTTCTACAAGTGTACCTGAAGCAGTTGTATGACTTCCCAACTCTCCTCTTCTCCTCAACCAGTCCTTGCACCACACACGCCTCTGAGCTCTGGCTTGTTTTTGCTTTTTCATACACACGCCAAGAATTATCCCACAAGGCTATTTTCTTCCTCTCGACGGTGTTCGGCATGGTGAGACAGATCCCGCACCCCACTCTTCAGCAGGGTCAGAGTGAAACTGAACCATGAACCTGTATTTGACACCACTCATCAGTTTACAACTTTGCCCGCCAGTCTAGATAGGAGTAGATATTGTAGGCTAAACTACATCTGGTAGCACAGTTTGTTGCCAGATCCCTGCCTGTAGTTTTCCCGCTTCTGACGTAATCAACCCTCATTCTCACTACCTATTGTGATCTGGTATCACTGTTTGCCCGTCGAGCATGCTCGATAGTGTGGACACTGCTTAATACCCTGTTAGCCCTATTCTTCGCACTAATATATTGCTTCCTTAATTTTAGGTCAGTTCACTAACACCCCCAAATCCCTTTCACACACTGATCTGCCTATCGCTGTAGTGAGAGTCTATACTATACCCGTGTAATGGGTTGCGTGATCCTACACTAAATACGCTACACATGTTAAAATTAATCTGCCATTTCTCTGACCAATCTGACAGTTTGTCGAGATCCTCCTGCAGTGCTCTAGCATCCTCCCGTCCTAATAGTGCGTCCTATTTTGGTGTCATCTGCAAATTTACCAATGTCACTATGTCAAGGTTCCAGAGTTGGGTGCTGTAATCGGAAGGGATAACAAACAAGATAAATGGTTAGACACCAGTTTACTTTAAATAAAGTAGAAACCCCAAAACGGCCACACAATCTGAAGTCTCCAACACGAAGGCTTCAGCACGCCGGACTCAGCAATGGCCTGTTGCACGGCTGCTTCCTCTTCTAGGCGTCAATATTAGTATTGGGACCATACCATCATATTGACAGATATAATCCATCCACGAGGCTCATGGGTTTATTAAAGGAAAGTCGTCCAGAGTGGCAATGACGAGGCAGCACAGCTTCGTCCTTGAAGTGGTGTAGACGTGGTAGAGAGGGGAGAACGGGCGTCAGGTTCACAACAGTAACACGGGAGTCCAAGGCGTGGAGGGGTAAGGCACCCAGAACAAGCCCACGGTATCCGAGTTAACCCGAGTTAGAGCAGGGCTTGGAACCGAAGTAGAATCAAGTGTTCAGAGCGAGGCCCGGCCGCTGTCTGACGAGTAAGGCGTTGGCCCCCACCAAGTCGCCTCCCTTGCGGGTTGAGAAGCCTCGGTGGTTCAGTCGACCGAGGCTTCGATCGGCGTCAGGCGAACGAGTAGCGCGAGTGTAGCAGGTGGTTCGCTGCGCCTCGGTAGTTGAACGGCTTCGAACGGCAAGATGCAGGCGGGCGGCAGGAGTGCCCCGGTCGTTCGCCTGCTAAGTTGGTAGTTGCCCTCACACACTAGTTATCCCATTGTCTATGTCATTGATGTAAATAATGAATAAAAGCGGGCCTAAAACTGAACCTTGAGGAACCCCACTGGTAACATTACCCCATTCGGATTTTTTACCGTTAATGGTAGCCATCTGTTTCCTGTCGCTAATCCACACCTTAATCCAATCAAATACCTTCCCTCTTATTCCATGAGCCCTGACTTTATTTAACAGTCTCTAGTGAGGCACCTTATCGAAGGCTTTACTAAAATCAAGATAAACTACATCATAGCTCTCATCATTGTCAGCTGCCTCGTATACTCTATTGTAAAAGGATAAAAGATTAGTGAGGCATGACTTTCCTTTAATAAACCCATGCTGTGAGTCGTGATCAAATTATGTCTGTCAATATGGTCCCTAATACTATCAGCTATTACTGACTCAAGCATTTTACCTATAACTGACGTCAAACTAATCGGCCTATAGTTTTGCATTGAAGATTTGTCACCCTTCTTAAATATTGGAATAACGTGTGCCGGCCTCCATGAAACAGGCACCACCCCTGTGTCTAGTGACTTCCTAAATACTTCTGTTAACTGCCCACTGATTTCAGTTTTACATTCCTTTAATACCCTGGGGAAAAGTTCATCTGGCCCTGGCGCCTTAGTGACTAAGTCTATCTATCTGTCTAATCACGAGCTCCCTACTTATGTTGATGTCGGTTAATCCTTCTACCTCTTCTCCCCTGTAGATCTGTTCTCCCTGAGGTATATCATCTAATCTTTCTTTGGTAAATACAGTTAAGAAATATCTATTTAACGCCTCGCTCATTTCCTCATCTCTATCAATCAGTGATTCTCCTGACTTAAGCGGCCCTATCTTATCCCTAACCTTGGTCTTATAAAGCTGAAAGAAGCCCTTTGGATTGGTCTTTGCTTCCCTGGCAATTCTAATCTCATAATTACGTTTTGCCATTCGCGTGTTCTTTACTGTTCAAGCTAAATCGTTGTAACTATCCCTTAGGTGAGTTTCCCCCCTTTTGATTCTAACATATAGTCCTCTTTTCCTTCCTATTTCAGTTTTTAGCCTGTCTGTCATCCATCGCGGGTAATTACCTGTTGACCTGACTTCCCTGTGAGGTATAAACTGTTGCTGCCCTAGTTTAATCTCCCTGACCAGACTATTGTACTCACCCTCCAAGCTACTGACCTGACTAGTGACCTCACCAGAGATTAACGCCCCTCCCTGCTCTGGGTCCTGACCTACTTCTGATCTTACTCCCCTAAGCCTTTGCAGCTGCTTTCTTAACCCCTCGTAGTCCGCCTTCCTGAAGTCAGGTATTAATGTGTTGTTACTGCAGACTCTGTCCTTCCATTTAATATTAAATCTAATTTCCTTATGATCACTGTTACCTAATGAATCCCCAACCTCAATGTTGCTTATTATGCCCTCTTTATTAGTTAACAACAAACCCAAAGTATTTTCTTCCCTCGTTGGTGTTCTAATTAACTGCTAAAGGAAAATATCCTGTATCACATCTAACAAATCCTGTGCCTCTTGGTCTCCGGATAAAGTATCCCACTCTATGTTCCTATAATTGAAATCCCCAATTACACACACATTTCTATATCTTGACGCCCTACTAATTTCCTGTAAAAGGGGTTGGCTACTGTCCCTGGTAAGGTTGGGCGGTCTGTAAAGTACTCCTATGACAAGCTTCTCCTTCCTACCTATTGTTTCTACCCAGAGGGATTCTGTATTGCTATCTACCTTGATTGAGTTGTTAATGACACACTTAAGATTGTCCCTGACGAAGAGTGCGACCCCACCCCCCTTCCTGCCTATTCGATCTTGGTGGAATAACTTATACCCTTCAATCTCTAATTATGGGAGAAAGTGTCTGTCTGCAGTGTTTATCCATGACTGTGATCGCTATCATATCAAATTTCCCTACGTAAACCTTTCCCCTCAATAAATCTATTTTATTCCTAATACTTCTACTGTTTGTATAGTACACATTTAGATCTACCCCTTGCCTTACCCTGCAGCTGCTATTATTATTACTACATTTAATGCTCCCACTAGGTATTGCCATCTTAGGCCCCTTCTTACTTACCCTAAAAAACCCTGCAGGGCCCCCAATCCACGTTGAAGGGCATCAGACAAGATCTGAACCCCCTCCCATGAAAGGTGAACCCCGTCCCTCTGGTATAGGTGGTTCTTGCCAAAGAAACGGTCCCAGGCGTCGACAAATGTCCATCCATTGGCTTTGCAATAATCTGCCAACCTGCAGTTTAATGCAATAGCCCTGGACAGCCAAATGCCACCAACCCGCCGCCTTGGCAGAACCCCACACACCACAGGAACCCCGCCCTTGGACGTAACTCTTCGGAGAGCCTCCCTATAGCGACGCAGAAGCTGCTCGCTGCTTAACCTGCCTATGTCGTTCCCTCCCACGCTCAGACAGACGATGGGTTTGACTCCCTTGCCTGACATGCACGTCTCTACCCTATCGCTAACATCCCTAATCCCCTCCCCTGGAAAACACACCCTGGTCCTACGCTTCCTATCTTTAGCACAGAAGGCCCTATCTAAAAACCTGACCTGGCTATCCCCAACAACCAAAATGTTAAATCTGGGCAGGAATTTGTCAACTGCCCTCCTCTCCTTCACCTGCTCCTCCACTCCTTCCTCCACCCTCGGCTCAGAGAGAGCCTGGAAGGAGTTGCGGCACTCCACACCCACAGGATTGGACCTCTTCAACCTTAGGCGGCTGCCATGGCTCTGAACTACCTGGCAGCCCCCATCTTGTGGCGGTGTACTATGTACAGTCGCGATATGAAGTGATGTCGCCGCTCTCAGAATGTTTCGTACGGGAGCATTTGAAGGTAACGGAAGTGATGTGTATTTATTGTTTATGTTATAATGTTCCCTTTTAATGATAATCTATAATACGTTGTGATGTAAAACACGGTAAAATAACGTAGTAGTACCTGAATTACGATTATACATTCATTTGTTTTAAAAAATGCGACTGCGAATGTCATGTGTTGTCTTCAGTACTGAAGACAACCTTGAAATGATTTAGTTCACGTCGTGTGCTTATCTTTGCAAAACAGTTGCTATACGTCGTTCAGATTTAGGCGATATATATATATATATATATATATATATATATATATATATATATATATATATATATATATATATATATATATATATATATATATATTCTTCTGGGTCATTCCATGAACTATCTTCTGCAGTTATTAATACAGTTGCGATACACACGCACAGTAGGACACGAAGCGAATGGACAGTTACTGGCATTGCGTTTTATTGATTAAGAAACGATCAAATAATATGGTTTCACATTAAACACCTTTTATTCACTATTCACACAGCTTCTTGTCATAAGCATGGGCACTGAAATATATAGTTGCTAGCATTGCTCAGTAACAATGATGAATGAAGAATGCCTTCATAGGTAGGGTTGCCATATCTGAACTATCAAAATTCCGGACGCCTCTACGAACACTCGACCAAAGCCTAATGTTTGGCAACGCTGCGATTACCCGCCCGCAGCCACGGCCACCACCTCCATTTCAAAGCCATATATTCTTATTTCCCCACCTTCCTCGATTATTCTATGGCACTTATAAGCTGAGGACATGTTCCATTGATCACCTCCAAGCATTAGAAGTTTACATGAAGCTTTTGTCATCGTTATATTGACCAAGAAAGGCAATGATGTTTGCGATCGGCGGCAAAGAGTGAGCTTGGAGTTACAAAACACGACTATTCTGTAGCTATTTATTCTTATTTTTCCATCTCCGACTATCCATCGGTAGTTATAGGCTGTGGGCATCTTTCTTTGATCACTATCATGCATTAGAAGTCCACGGAAAGCTTTTGTTATCGTTATGTTGACCACGAAAGGCAAAGAGTGAGTCAGGGGTTTAGTAAAGTGGTGCGCGGGGGATGACGTCACCATCAAACGAGAGTATAAATGAAATAAATTACGCCATCCTAGTTTAGGATATCGACTAATTATGCATGTCTTATATATTGGGCATATGTTAGATTTATTGTTGTCAACAATGATCATGAAAAGATAATTTTACTTTCTGTTTGAGTAATATGTCGATATTTGGACTTCATTTGACTTGTTCCTTGGTGAACGAAAACACTTTGTGTCAAAATATTTCGACAACTCTTCGTAAGATATCATTGAATATTTTTTTCTATCTTTTTTTCTAGCTTGTAAAATGTATTTATTTAAATTATGATGAAGATACAGGAAAATAATGGTACTCTTGATAATATATAACGATACTTGCGTGATCGAAAATAAACGTACACGACGACATCGCTTCATATCGCGACTGTACAGTCGCGGACAAAAGTCCTGCAGAGCTTCCAACCCCAGCGTGAGTCCGAGACACCTACAGCTGAGGTTCGAATAAACGTGTGCCATCTCTTGGATTGGTGCTCCGTTTGTTCGAACCTCAGGTGTCTCGGACCCACGCTGGGGTTGGAAGCGACGCAGGACTTTCGTCCGCGACTGTACATCGCCTGTCTGAGGACCTGATGAACGAAGGACTCGATTTTCCTTCCTCATGGCCTCCACAGTCCTCTCTTAACTCTTCTATTCTCTCCAAGAGAGAATTCACCAACTCAACTGTACCCACACCGGCCACGCCTCCACCCTTCACTGCACCACCGTCACTCATCCCACCAGACATGGTTAACCCAAGAGCTTGCCAGAGCACGTCTTAACACTTTGAAGACCTGAGGTGAACTGTTGAGACCTGAGGGGTAGGGGCACTGTTCCAATTTTCATAAATTCAATTTTGATTAATGCTTGCAATCACAATGCTATGGATTAGCCTAGCTTAGCAGTCATGAGCAGGGTTCCCAGATTTCTATGTTGAAATTATCGTACACACCCGTCAAAAATTATCGTATTTTGAGCTAGATTATCGTACACCAACATTCACCTGTCTACTTGTTGTCAGTCTTGCAGAATATCACTAAATATACCACTGGAACATCAGACAACAATAACATTGTTATATTTGATATGGGGTTCTGAAAATTAAAAGTATTGCATGTTACGAGAATCTATATCGTGTACTCACCACTTTATAAGTCGATGGCTGAGTCCCCATGGATTTGTGGGTAGCTTTGGTCACTTTCTTTAGCCGTACGATATAGCACTTTTGAAGTCATACTTCTTATCATGCTCCTGGATGGTTCGAATGAGGTGCAGTTTCCTTGGCTTGTTACGGATTGTTTAGCTAAGATAATGTCTCTCACTGATTCTGTTTTTAGTTTATTTCTGTCTTTAGATTTCATTCTATTAATGTCTGAGAAACATCTTTCGCAATCTGCATTTGCATGGGGCAGTGAGAGGCATCCTAGTGCAAAGTCAGTCAACAAAATCACTGAATGACTTCCTTATGGCTGAAAAAAGTCTAGTACCAGTGGCACCTTCATTTGCAGCCTCGGGGTTATCACTACTGAAAACTGGCACTAGGTCCCAAAGCTTGCTAACTACAGCATTTTCTTCTGCATATCGCACCATTATACACAAGTTCTGAGATACTGAAATGTCTGTTGATTCATCCACTAGAATGCTGAACTTGGTTTTCTTCAATTTATCTGCCAAGTCCTGCTTATGACACTTAGCCATAACATTACCACATATGTTTTGACACTTCGTTCTTTTTATTTTTACCTCTTTGGCAATTGCTGAGTCAGGAAAACATTCTTTTATAACATCAGATAAATGATCAGCTGTTCTAAAACTTAAGTTGTGTTCAACCATCATCGCTGTTAGCTTGATTTCAGCAGCTTTAACTGAATCTCCCTTGCTAGATTGTGCACTGGTAAACGCCTCTGCTATAGTTTTTGTTGAACTAGATGTTGCACACATATTCTGATGCTTCACGCTTTTCTCATGAAGCTTTATTGTTGTTAACTGCGCAGTAATTTCAACACCACATGTTTTACACTGTGCTTTACAAGAGTCTTTCCTGGATGGTCTTAACCATGGAAATTTTTTTCCCAAACACTGTACTTCTGCTCACGCCTTGGTTTTTTTTCTTGCTTTCACTATCTACGGCACTGCTACTGCGTTTTTCTGCCATCTTTTGAAAAATGACAAGTTTAACAACGACACAACCGCTCGTCTGAGGCTCCCTATGAAGACTAGCGACGTATTCCTCCCCCGTCGGCGACGGGCCGTCGCCCACAGCAATCAAACGATACAAGAACTGATCACGTACAGAACGTGTAGCTAGTGCGATCCTCTTTCCCTCCTCCAGCCACTCACCAACTCACCCCCCCCCTCTCCCTCTCTCAACACCCACCCTACTCTCTCTCTCAATACGTGTAGTGCGATCCTCCCTCCCTCCTCCAGCCACTCACCAACTCCCCTCCACCTCTCTCTCTCTCCGGGCCAGGAATTATTGCACGAAATATATAAATTATTGCACAAAACTGCGGATTATCGTACTATCGTATGCACTATATTTTTTTTTTATCTTACAGTAAGCTATATTATTGTATTTGTACGATAATTATCGTACGTCTGGGAACGCTGGCTCAGGGGAACTGTTCCAATTTTCATAAATTCAATTTTGATAAATGCTTGCAATCACAATGCTATGGATTAGCCTAGCTTAGCAGTCATGAGTTGCATTTTATGGGTGCTTTGAGCAATTCTGCTGGCCCTGCTGTCGCTGCCCAGACCTGTAGTTTCCAGAATGCCATAAAAAATGTGACCATCAACAAAATATCAATTGCACCTAATCTGGTCAAAATAATTCTTAGCCCTGACCCGACATTCCATCCTCCCATCGTTCCTTACCCCACAGGTCATTTCTCTTTCCGCCTACCATAAATTTTTACTTAGCTTAAGACTATTCACCCTGCCCTCCTACCCTATCCTCTTACCCTACACGTTTTTTTCTCACGTCGACCCCCAACGCCCCGCCCTCGCCACCTCCTTATCTCCTCTTCCCTTACTTCGTACTTACTTCGAACAAAAACAAGAAAAAAAAAGATGAGAAAGTTCAGAAGCACAGGAACTCGCTAGATAATGTGGGAAGCTTCACACACACACACACACACACACACACACACACACACACACACACATTAATTCATTCCATCCTCCCATCGTTCCTTACCCCACAAGTCATTTCTCTTTCTGCCTACCATAAATTTTTACTTAGCTAAACACTATTCACCCTGCCCTCCTACCCTATCCTTTTACCCTACAAAAAAAATTCTCACGTCGACCCCCGGCACCTCCTTATCTCCTCTTCACTTACATCGTCCTCAGCAAGTTAGCAGGAGCGACGTTAAGGGAGAAAAAAATACACTGACGTTCTCCTAGCAAGAATTCCTCACCGTGGGAGCAAGATGTGGAGGAGAATTTTCCGTGTATTTATTTATAGGAGAGAGAGAGAGAGAGAGAGAGAGAGAGAGAGAGAGAGAGAGAGAGAGAGAGAGAGAGAGAGAGAGAGAGGAGGAGGAGGGGAGGGTTCTGTGAGATGCGACGACACATTGCAGCAACAGAAAACAATTTGTAGAGGCAACAGGAGAAGGAGTTTAATAATTGATTCAAGAAAACGGAGGCAATGTGAGGTAAGCAGTGAGAGCTAGATGATTGTCGCTTTTCCTTGCACATATGGTTTACTATTTGCCTTTCCTGGGCTATAAAACAAAGTCATAGTCCTGCTAAGTGACACAGAAGACCAACTAGAGCTAAATCATAACTGTGAAACTGTAATGGATCACGTATATGAAGGGAGAAAATATTGTCTCAGTAAGGGATATTATAAGAGTTGAAGTAGGCAATGGAAGTAAAGAAAGGAAATAATATATGAAGAGAAGTAATGCGGTGAAAGTTTGCGATATTTAAGGAGCTGAGGAAAGAGTGAGATGTACAGAGGAGAAAATCAAGATGGAAGAGATGAAATGTTCCGGTAGTGCTAATAAACGATACGGAAGGTTAGTAGAAGTGAGTGGAGAGAAGCGAACTGAGAAGTAAAGACACAATAATTGATGAGTAGTCATGATATCTGTGGAGAGAGAGAGAGAGAGAGAGAGAGAGAGAGAGAGAGAGAGAGAGAGAGAGAGAGAGAGAGAGAGAGAGAGAGAATGGTAAGCAAAGAAAGGAAAATTAAGATATGAAGAGAAGGAACGTCGTGTTATAAAGTCTGTTTCATTCCGTCTGGCCACCAACAAGGCGGGAATTTTGATGTATATGGCACCTGCGCATTTTTAGTTCGTGTATGCGTGAAAATCAACTGTTGTGATAGACATTCAAGCTTATTTTTCAATAATATATTTGAATATTTATGTATACAAAAAACAGCTCTGTCGTTTGCATCGATAATCTAACATACAAGCACACGAAAAGACAAGATTGTATCAAATAACAGAATCACATCATGCTCGAACGATCTGTGGTTTTTCAAATTCTTAGATTGATAGCTCATTTCAGGTATATTAAAAACATCTGGCTCTGCAAGTGCAAATAAAGGGTATCTTAATAATTAACTGCATGTAAATAACGATTAAAAACATAAATAACATGAAAGAGTATAACTGTTGAATGCGATGCTTGGCTATTTCGAATATTAGGCTACCCATGTTATTTACATGCAACACGTCAAAATTCCTTATGAATAGACACTTGCAGAATCGTATGTCACTTAATTTATGTAGCCTATACCTGAATGAGATGAAATATGAGTATCTGAAAGGCTAGATCATTCGAGTATGATCAGACTATACTGTTTGATAAACAAGTTGTTCTTTCGTGTGCTTGTATGGTAATTATCGATGAAAATCTTCTGTGTGCAGTTCATATACGATGGCTATACACAAACATTTAAATATATCACTGAAAATATAAAGTTGATCTTCACGCAATCACGAACTCACAATGCGCAGGTGCCACATCTACGTTCGCGAGTGGCCAGACGGAATGAAACGGACTATAGTAAGTGATTAATGTATGTACCGGCCAAAGAATAGAAAGAAAAGAAAGAAAAAAAGTACGAGTAATAGGACCATGCAGGAGTTTGTCTGGGCTTGAGCTCAAGGCAAGAGACTCAGGCCGATCTCCCGTCTCCGTCGCTTCTGAGAATAAACAACAAGACGCCAGATCAAGTCAACCTCGCGTGACCTTTGGTGTCAGACGGTCCGAGGCGAAGCTTTCACCGACCCGCATTTCCTCCTTTCCCTTCCGTCATGTCCACCGCGCAGAATCAGCTTTCGTGTGGAGACCACACTGTGGACGCTCATCTTCAAATGCTTGCCAGTAGTCCACTCCTAGACGACAGTCTTTCGAAATGCTCTCCACCTCTCGATGTAATGTTAGTCTGCTCCATCATGCTTCACCTGATGCTATAACTTCATCTCTCCACTTTGTCCACTATCTGCTCTAACGTTGCGACATTGTTTTCAATCCGTTTTCAGTATTACCAGCGGCACCCGTGAGCATTCCACGGTAAATGTGCATTACACAGCACCAGGAGTGTACTATGGAGTTACACAATTAGACTTTTGTTGAAACGTACATTTTTATGTGCTTCATAATGTTTACAACTATTTTTTTTTCCCGCTGACTCATGTCCCTCGATCCTCTGTTGTGCTCTGTTTCTCATTTGTTCCAGATAGTTGTCTGTCTTTATTCCATGTCGTCTATCACGATTAATGCTCTTATTTTGTTCAATGTGTCTTCTTCTTGGCTCATCCAGCATGTGTTGCCCTCTCTCTTGTGTCCATGGTCGGTTGGTTCATCTCTCCTTGCGCTGCCGCATCCTCATGCTCGGGAGTGATTTCCCTCCGCTGGCTGATTATTTCTTCTCGCTGCTGTGCTCTCAGACGCTCTCTCCTTCTTCGCTGCCTCTCTCCAACTAATTCCAAGCCCTCTGTCTGTTTTAAAAATCTGCCATAGTATTCAGTCAGGGTGTAAACAAAACACTAAAGTTTCAATATCCGGTGTAAAAATTGTAAGAGAGCGGAAATACAGCCTGTGGCTCTTCTGACTGTCGTCAGTGTCTATGTAACCGAGTGTACCGTATGGTGGAAGCGCAAACTGTGTGCTATGGAACTAACTATATAGCATTGGTATATAGCTATTGCTAATCAATGAACTAACTACTTCCAAGCGAATTTATAATAACCCCTAATAATTATAATATTGCGACGACACGACCTTCGCCTCGGGCTGTACTGTGTTAGAATCCATACATCAGGTGCCTGTTGTTATATATCACAATATCCATTTCATTTGAATAAAAGAAAATAAGAAATTTTGGGCAAAGTTGCTATTGGGAAACTGACATTATTATAACCATATAAGCTGGTTAATTAATAAATTATATATATATATATATATATATATATATATATATATATATATATATATATATATATATATATATATATATATATATATATATATTCTTTCGGATTCTGTCCCTCTCTCTGTTCCTTTATCTCCAGTTTCCTTTCCGGCCGTTCTGTCTCTGCGGTGGTAGACGGTCACTGCTCTTCCCCTAAACCTATCAAAAGTGCCGTTCCACAGGGCTCTGTCCTATCACCCACTCTCTTCCTGTTATTCATCAATGATCTTCTTTCCATAACAAACTGTCCTGTCCACTCATACGCCGACGACTCCACTCTGCATTATTCAACTTCTTTCAGTAGAAGACCATCACAACAGGAAGTACACGACTCCAGACTGGAGGCTGTAGAACGCTTAACCTCAGACCTTGCTATCATTTCCGATTGGGGCAGAAGGAACCTTGTGTCCTTCAATGCCTCAAAAACTCAATTTCTCCACCTATCAACTCGACACAATCTTCCAAACACCTATCCTCTATTCTTCGACTACACTCAGCTGTCACCTTCTTCAATACTAAACATCCTCGGTCTATCCTTAACTCAAAATCACAACTGGAAACTTCATACCTCCTCTCTTGCTAAATCAGCTTCCTTGAGGTTGGGCGTTCTGCATCGTCTCCGCCAGTTCTTCTCCCCCGCGCAGTTGCTATCCATATACAGGGGCCTTGTCCGCCCTCGTATGGAGTATGCATCTCACGTGTGGGGGGGCTCCGCTCATACAGCTCTTCTGGACAGAGTGGAGTCTAAGGCTCTTCGTCTCATCAGCTCTCCTCCTCCTATTGATAGCCTTCAACCTCTTAAATTCAGCCGCGATATTGCCTCTCTTTCTATCTTCTATCGATATTTCCACGCTGACTGCTCTTCTGAACTTGCTAACTGCATGCCTCCCCCCACCTCCCGCGGCCCCGCTGCACACGACTTTCTACATGCTCATCCCTACACTGTCCAAACCCCTTATGCAAGAGTTAACCAGCATCTTCACTCTTTCATCCCTCACGCTGGTAAACTCTGGAACAATCTTCCTTCATCTGTATTTCCTCCTGCCTACGACTTGAACTCTTTCAAGAGGAGGGTATCAGGACACCTCTCCTCCCGAAATTGATCTTTCTTTCGGCCACCTCTTTTAATTATTTTTTGGGAGCAGCAATTAGCGGGCTTTTTTCCTACTATTGTTTTCTTTTTTGGTGTGTGCCCTTGAGCTGCCTCCTTTGTTGTAATATATATATATATATATATATATATATAGATATATATATATATATATATATATATATATATATATATATATATTTATGTTGTTGCCTAGTGCGCCGGTAGGCATCTTCCCGGTGGGGCCTGATGGTCGGCCCAAGGCTTCTTCCAGGTGGGGCCTGATGGTCGGCCCAGCCCGTTCTGGCGCAGGCGAGTGTTTATAGTGGCGCCATCTTGCATTGACTCATGCTGCCCCCCCGGAACTCGTTCTTGAATCGCTTGGACGGCTTCCTCTAGAGTCCGGGTTGATGGGTGGTCTTCAGGACAGCATGTGGGTAGTTTTAAGCCACTCGGCGGTGACTGAAAAATCTGAGTGGTAGCGTGAGGATTCAAACTCGCGTCGTCCATCACGCGGTGAATGTGGGTCCAGTACACTACCAGTTCGGCCACCGCCTACCCTAAAATATATATATAAAATATATATATATATATATATATATATATATATATATATATATATATATATATATATATATTGATAATCGGCTATCATATTATATAGATCATATGATACTTAAATAGTGCCTATTTGAATAGATTTAGCTTATATTTAGAGCGTGATCATAATATATATATATATATATATATATATATATATATATATATATATATATATATATATATATATATATATATATATATATATATATATATGTAGGTATAGGGGGTGAGAGAGAGAGAGAGAGAGCGAGAGAGCGAGAGAGAGAGAGAGAGATAGGCTATTATATTATTAGGTTTATAGCATACTTTAAATAGTACTTATTGATAAAAAAAAAAACTTAGCTTATCTTTCCAGCGTGATGATCTTAATAATAACCTAGTAGTAAGATGAAGTTGGAGGGATGCTGCTGCTTGATTGATTATTGATTAAATCGATTAAATATTTCCTCTTCAGGTAAATGTGTTTCCACTTTTTTTTTTAAAGTGATGTAGGGCGTTCTGGTCAATTATTTAATTCCTTATTTCCTTTTCAGGTAAAAGTGTATTTATAAATATTTTTTTTGGAATTATTAAGATGTGTATTTGGTAATGGGCTATTATTAAACTCACATATTTCCTTTCAGGGAAAAGTGTATATATAAATATTTTTGGTTATTAAAATGTGTATTTGGTAATAGCCTATTATTAAGATCACACGTCACTTTGAACAGTACCTATTTCATATAGATTTAGGGCCGCTTTCACAGTCACTTTGTTTGTTTTGATCGTTACCAATGGCGGCGATCGACGCTATAGTTTTCCACGTGAAACTGACCTATTGGGTAGCTGCGGCTGTAAAGGAGGCGAGAGGTGTTGATTATGTGTGGTAAGGTGCGGGGCTAGGCTAACCCCGCAGCCGCCACTACCCCATCGGCCAGTTTTAGATGGAAATACTATAGCGGCGATCGGCGCCATTGGTAACGATCAAAACAAACAAAACGACTGTGAAAGCGGCCCTTAGCTTAGCTCTAGAGTCTAGAGTCTAGACTCAAGACTCTAGGGCAGGGGTTCCCAAACTTTTTGTTCCTCAGTACCCTTAGACTCTTTTTATAGGTTCCCATGTACCCCTAACACTAAAAATTAAGCTTGATAGTAAAAAAGGACATTTAAATATTTTGATATTTTAAGTTTATTAGAGTCTTCATGTTTAGATTACATAGGCATCTTAAATGATGAAAACAGAAATAAAGCAATTACTAAGGTAACTGATATTTTGATCCAGCACATACAATACATACCTTTTTATTATTATTATCCAAAACATTAATGAACAAAACTCGGTCTTACAACAAGGATATGGAGAGTTAGTAACGAGAAACGTTTTCACACTTTCACTAGCTGCGAGTGTAAACAGGACTGAGTCTGAGTCACTCAGTGAGGCGTGAGCCGCCAGGCACTGACTCAGGCCGCGCCGGGTAAATTATGTGGGTCCCGGACCGCAGTCCATTGCTGAGCCGCGTGCACTATGACTCATGAGCGCGGACGAATTAAAAATAACTGCCGCCCTGTGTTTCTTATTTTATAATAATGAAATGTACTGCTCTTTAGCGCTGTCTTATATACTAATCAACACAAAGAAAATGAGAAAAGTGCAATCTGAGTGCAGATTACAACACCATGTATTGTGCAAGTAATTGTTTCCTTCAGACCAAATGTACCCCCTGAAACGTGCAAATGTACCCCTGGGGGTACATGTACCCCAGTTTGGGAACCCCTGCTCTAGGGCATAACAGTTTTCTGTTTACGTACGTACGTATGAACTCGGCAGACGGAAGTTAGGAGGGATACGTAGCGATATGACCAACCCCAGTCCATCTCTTCTTGTTAATCATAAAAATAAATTCTGTACCTTTTGTTGCCTAATCCACTACATTCACTCATGTCTCTTCATATTATACCACAACCTTTTCTTGCCCATTCCTTTTGGGGCGCTCCTTAGCTTTATCTCTGAAAAAAAAATAATGAGGCGCCAAGTTTCTGTACCGTATTTTTTTATTTTTTATTTTTTTTTACGTCGCGGCCTATTGCGCCGGTAGGCTTCTTCCCGGTGAGGCCTGACGGTCGGCCCAAGGCTTCTTCCCGGTGGGGCCTGATGGTCGGCCCAGCCCGTTCTGGCGCAGGCGAGTGTTTATAGTGGCGCCATCTTGTGTTGGCTCATGCTGCCCCCCCGGAACTCATCTTTGGAGAGGTTATCTAGAGCCCAGATTGATGGGTGGTCTTCAGGCCAGAATGTGGGTAGTCTTATGCCACTCGGTGGTGACTAAAAAAACTCAGCTGTGCGACGGTCAGGATTCGAACCCGCTTCCCTCTTGGAGCTCCTGAACGCGGGGCCGTCACGCTAACCATTCAGCCACCGCCTCCTCCAAAAATACTACGATTGGCAGGATATAATTATTACGTGTACATACTCTCATTGTCAGGCAACTATTCATGATTTTGCTATATATAACAATCGCACTCTATCCTATTCCTATTGTCTTTTCGATGTATTCTAATGTAGTTTGCGTTTACATTAATTAAATTGTTCTTTTGTTCCAGGTAGGTACCTATGTGTATTTCTTTATCCTCTCAACTGTTTTATTTCCGATCATTATTTGGTATCATGCCAACTGATTATTAAACATTACCTTAGTTTTCTTCACAATAAACATTCAGATCTACCTTCAGTCACTTTCTCTCTCTCTCTCTCTCTCTCTCTCTCTCTCTCTCTCTCTCTCTCTCTCTCTCTCTCTTCCTAGTGTACTGAATTAAACAGCCACTACACACACAAGAGTAAGGCAATAGTGAGCGTCCTCGACATGGAGCTCTTTATGAAGGGACTTTGTGCAGGCGTTTATGCCATGCAGATTAAGACGGGCAGCAAGATGAGGAAGGAAATTAAATGACCTTGACTTATATTTCCGGGTGGCCTGGCAGCTGCGTGTGTGTGTCTCCTGTCTCAATGTTCCGCTCCTCGCCCCGCACCCAGCCTGATGACGGCGGTGGTGGTGATGGTGGTTGTTTGTTGTTGTTAATATTGCCTCTTTTGAGGTAAAGAGATACGGGCTAACCTATGAGCCCGTCAATGAAGAGCAATAATACATGGGAACTTTTTTTTGTTCTGCATCCAAATTCCAATGCGACTGACGTAGCTGAGCAGTGTTCCCACAATGTCCCCAGACTTGGGCTGAAAATTCCCAAATTTGGACCAAAATTCCCCAAAAGATTTTCCTTACCTATAATGTTTAAAAAAAAATACTTTCGTGTTTTCCGAATTTTTATGCTTTTATTTCTTAATCAGTTACACTTAGCGTTGCAAAAGTCTTATTAACACACATCCAAACGCTGTGAAAGACTTCACTAGATACTAGAGAAAATGAATCAACCACCACATCATATAACGATCCAAATGGAAACGACATCATTACCACAACAAAAATCAGAGACTAACGTCATGTATCGCCACCTTCAGTCCCTACAGTGAAATCATTACAAAAAATGTAGACAGTTGATGCAATATATACCTACAGAGAAACTTCAGCACAAGGCAGCCCACAGCCCTAATCACTCTTAAAAGTTATGATTATTCCTTACATCAAAATGTAAATATTGCTTACAGCTGTGGTCCCTTTACAGCCAAAGCCATACACCACAATATGCATGCAAAGGCCATTCACCTCATGCATAAAAAGAAACTCTGCTCAACATATTGAAAAAAAAAAAATAGATTACTGGCAGTTGTTAGCAACATACAAATTATAGAGATACAAAGTAATATATATATATATATATATATATATATATATATATATATATATATATATATATATATGGTAAGTCTTTGTACTAATTACTCTATCAAAGACAGAGGCCATCAGCTACCTACACACTGAAGTGTGCACTATTTCACTTTCCTACACACACACACACACACACACACACACACACACTGCCCTAGGTACAAAACTAAAAACATTCGAAGTTCGAACACATTAGATTATCAAGACTAAAGTTTAGCACAACCACCATCCCACAACATCATCATGGACCAACTACAATACCTCATGCAATCGCAGGTGCCACCGACGTTGTGGCCTTGTCTCAGAGGGAAACGTGAAGCTACATATCCTCCTGACTCCTGAGAGTAGCAGGCTGAGACAGACGCACATTCAAATATGTCAGCTGACCGCTGTACACACTGTCGTGACTCGCGCCACGGGCGGTACATACATACTTCAAATGAAACACACCAATCAAAGAAAACGGTTTACAAAATAATAAAGTAGACTTTTTTTCCGCTGCCAGATTTTATTCTCCTATAATTTTGGTTATATTTTTGCCAGTAGAACATAATAGATACCACTTAAACAACATTCACTCGAAAATTCCATAAAGATTCCCGATAAGTACTTGATATTCCCCAGAAATCCCCAGATTTTGTCAAATCCCTAGATTTGTCCCCAAATAAGTTAAAAAGTCCCAATTTCGGAACAAATCCCCAAAAGTGGGAACGCTGTAGCTGAGTTTGAACTGGCTTTGTGGATGACTTAGTGGACGGTCCGAGACAGGGAGGGGAGGGGACAAAGGTGTGGCGTTCGGGCCGTAGCTATCTTAAAATATGTTATTTTTCATACTCTTTTCGGTATGTGATTACCCAAAGATGATAGTTAGACTTTAGTCACATTACATGTCCAACATAAAAAAACGTTATGTATCATCGTAGCAATCAGTAGCTAAAACGTTGGGAACTATGGCAACAGCGATCAGCTGTGCGGGCAGGCAGACAGACAGACAGACAGTTTACTGTCAACCGTCACTGGTCGGTCACTCACGCGAGGAGGGAAAGTGTGCTGCTTTTTTTTTGTAATTTTGTTAAGTTGTCACGCTCATCTCAATGCCGTATACATACAGCACCGTGGAATGTGCAGACATGGTGTTCACTATACGAGCACTGTTACGGGTAACGGGAGTGCCATGGCTGCTTTATAATACTCAAGAGAATACCTAAGCAGTATGTCCTTCCCTCACACACACAATAAATATTTCTCATGGGACACCTTGTATATAAATATAAATAGAACCAACAATCCACAACCATTCTGCAGTCAAATTTTCCCCTATTTTTGTACTTAATTTCATCCCGGGATTTCCCGGGATATGCAAAAATATCCCGGGTTTATTATACCTTGAAAATTGTCCGGGATACCGGGAAACAAATCCTAGACTGACTGGGCATCGGAGCAGATAGTGGAGAAGAGGTTCATGGTCCTCTTCAAGGCAGTGCTCACAAGATTCAGGGCTGTGATAAATTTGTGATGCACACAGAAATCCGAGCCGCAGCCAGGGCCCTCACATACCTAACTGCCGCCCCAGGGCTAAGTTCCTAGTGCCGCCCCCCCCTTCCACCCAAACACCCAGCCCCAACCCACCAGTTCCAAATCCACCCCCTTTTTAAAGCACTTTGCTGCCCATGGCCCTGTATATGGAAACGTAACTATACTGTAAGGCTTAGTTACAGGATATCGAAATATATAATAACATATTAATTACACTGGTGGAAAAGTATTTTATATTCAGTGACTTACAAAATTACAAAGTAAACAGCTCTTAATTTTTGCTTCATAAATACACTTTAACATCAATGAAGACTATGAAGTAAAAGAAAATATATTTATTTCAAAACAAAATTCCATCAGCAGAACAGAAACATTCAACCGTAACATAATAAATTTTATCATCTTCACAAGATTTATTTACATATCAGAATTAAGAAGAAAATAAATACATATATAATTTTCATTATTTGGTAGAAAATGGAATATACTGCATATATATATATATATATATATATATATATATATATATATATATATATATATATATATATATATATATATATATATATATATATATATATATATATATATATATATATATATATATATATATATATATATATATATATATATATATATATATATATATATATATATATATATATATATATATATATATATATATATATATATATATATACATTTAGCAAAGTAATTTTCTTGCTTTGCTTATGGCAAATTCATGAATTACATTTTCAAAATTCATTGCCATCAGTGTTTCAGACTCAATGCTGAGGAGTGCCAAATTTGAAAGTCTCTCCTGGCTCATAGTATTCCTCAGGTATGTCTTAATGAGCTTCAATTTGCTGAAGGATCTTTCACATGAAGCAACTGATACCCCTACAGTCAACAACAACCTAAGTGCCACTCGGAGGTTAGCGAATCCTTCACCATATTTCATAATAAAACTAAGGAGTTCTGGGGCTGTTTCTATGTTTCTGTTCCTTACCAAGAACTTTACATCTTGTATCTCTTGCAATAGTTCTGATGCTTTCAGGTCTTCATCATATTTTTGCTCCATGCCTTTGCACACTGCATCAACCTCTTCTTCGTTTTTGCCAAATAATTCTTCAGGGCGCAGGAGAACTCCAAAACGACCATCTATCTCCTGAAGTCGTGCACTACGTGACTGCACTTCTTCAACAAGTCTGTCCACAGCAACAAGAAGTTTTCGTTTCATGTCAGTCTGAGGGGTGAGTGGTTCATCTCTGGCCAATTCCCCAGGCATACACTTTTTTCGCCTCACTCGTTTTATTTCTACTTCTACTTCCCACTTGTTGCACAGTTCTAAACTTTTGGTGAGTGCTTCCTGGGCACTGGTATCCCGGTTCTCTTGTAACCATGTGGCTAGTGCTTGAAGATCTTCATATGCATCCTTGACAGTCATCTCAGGGCACTGGAGGCGTTTTTGAACAACATCAACTTTTCTTAAAACTGGGGTCCAAAATGACAGAAATGCTAGAAACTGAAAATTAAGAATTCCTGTCAAAAGTGCCTCACTGTCTGCCCGTGACTCTGCTGTGAATTTATTTGATGAGGATATGCTTTCTAGGACCTCTAGTACTCCATCCAGTTCATTCTGAAGGGCATGGGTGGCCTCGGCCCTAGAACTCCATCTAGTGTCAGTGCTACTTTTGAGAGTTACAGCAGTAACTTTTTTTAGTGTGTCCCATCTTGCAGTGCTTCGACTGAAGAAATTGAAAACCTGGTTGAGAATGTTGAAAAAGGTCATTGAACCTACATCAGATTTAACTGCGTCTACACCTGCTAAGTTTAGACTATGATTATTGCAGTTAATAAACACTATTTTTTTGTTTTTCTCACATAGTCGACGTTGAACGCCTGTGTGTCTCCCAATCATGACACTGGCATTGTCAAAACAAGGTGCGGTGCTGTCCTGGGAGGGAGGACTAAAGGCTCTTGTTTGGTGGCTGTTGTGTAAAAAGTGGCGAAACGAGAGCATGTGGCAACGTGATCCCTCAAGTCAAGTGAGATGGACCGAAAGGCTGCTGCATTGACCTGAGATTTTATCTGAGCCAGACTGAGATGAGTGGTGATATCTGGATCTGTGCGCTGCGTTGGACTACGAGCAAGGCCTACGGGAGGCCTAGGCGATGGGGGGGGCTGACCTGAGCCAGTCATCAAGGTGAGGGTAAGGTAGTCCGCACTCCTCAGTTTCTTCCCAGGTCAGGTCGGGGTCACTGCGCGCTACTCTCCAGCCATCCCTTCCCTCAAAACAGTGTCTCTTAGTGGTTTATTTTTGCTATCAATGTTATTTGGTTATGCCTAACACGTGTGCAGTTCCGAATTGCAAAGGAAACTTCAGAAACGGCCCAAAAGTGCACGTGTTTTCCTTCCCGAAAGATGAGGAACTCTCCCAAAAATGGCTGCGCGCTATCACGAGGGACGGCTACACATCAGACAAGCACAGCAGGGTAAGTCCTTCTCATTTTCTTTTAACTTCATTCTTATATTTTAGGGACAATATATATATATATATATATATATATATATATATATATATATATATATATATATATATATATATATATATATATATATATATATATGTATGGACCTGATGGCTTATGGACCTGATGGAGTGCCTCCTATTGTCCTTAAAAACTGTGCTTCTGTGCTGACACCCTGCCTGGTCAAACTCTTTCGTCTCTGCCTATCAACATCTATCTTTCCTTCCTGCTGGAAGTATGCCTTTGTACAGCCTGTGCCTAAGAAGGGTGACCGTTCCAATCCCTCAAACTACCGCCCTATAGCTTTACTTTCCTGTCTATCTAAAGCTTTTGAATCAATCCTTAACCGGAAGATTCAAAATGGATTCTGCAAGGGGCATTCTACTGGCGATCTACTTGCTCTCTTAACTGACTCTTGGTCATCCTCTCTTAGCCGTTTCGGTGAAACTTTCTCTGTTGCGCTAGACATATCGAAAGCCTTCGATTGAGTCTGGCACCAGTCTTCGCATTCTAAACTGCCCTCTTTCGGATTTTATCCCTCTCTCTGTTCCTTTATCTCCAGTTTCCTTTCCGGCCTTCTATCTCTGCGGTGGTAGACGGTCACTGCTCTTCCCCTAAACCTATCAACAGTGCCGTTCCACAGGGCTCTGTCCTATCACCCACTCTCTCCCTGTTATTCATCAATGATCTTCTTTCCATAACAAACTGTCCTGTCCACTCATACGCCGACGACTCCACTCTGCATTATTCAACTACTTTCAATAGAAGACCCTCTCAACAGGAAGTACACGACTCCAGACTGGAGGCTGCAGAACGCTTAACCTCAGACCTTGCTATCATTTCCGATTGGGGCAGAAGGAACCTTGTGTCCTTCAATGCCTCAAAAACTCAATTTCTCCACCTATCAACTCAACACAATTTTCCAAACACCTATCCCTTATTCTTCGACAGCACTCAACTGTCACCGTCTTCAACACTAAACATCCTCGGTCTATCCTTAACTCAAAATCTCAACTGGAAACTTCATATCTCCTCTCTCGCTAAATCAGCTTCCTCAAGGTTGGGCGTTCTGTATCGTCTCCGCCAGTTCTTCTCCCCCGCGCAGCTGCTATCCATATACAAGGGCCTTGTCCGCCCTCGTATGGAGTATGCATCTCACTTGTGGGGGGGCTCCACTAACACAGCTCTTCTGGACAGAGTGGAGTCTATGGCTCTTCGTCTCATCAGCACTCCTCCTCCTACTGATAGTCTTCTACCTCAAATTCCGCCGCGATGTTGCCTCTTTTTATGTTCTATCTATATTTCCACGCTGACTGCTCTTCTGAACTTGCTAACTGCATGCCTCCCCCCCTCCCGCGGCCCCGCTGCACACGACTTTCTACTCATGCTCATCCCTATACTGTCCAAACCCCTTATGCAAGAGTTAACCAGCATCTTCACTCTTTCATCCCTCACGCTGGTAAACTCTGAAACAATCTTCCTTCATCTGTATTTCCTCCTGCCTACGACTTGAAGTCTTTCAAAAGGAGGGTATCAGGACACCTCTCCTCCCGAAATTGACCTTTCTTTCGGCCACCTCTTTTGATTCTTTTTTGGGAGCAGCGAGTAGCGGGCTTTTTTTTTTTTTTTTTGTGTGTGCCCTTGAGCTGTCTCCTTATATATATATATATATATATATATATATATATATATATATATATATATATATATATATATATATATATATATATATATATATATATATATATATATATATATATATATATATATATATATATATATATATATATATATATATATATATATATATATATATATATATATATATATATATAGAGAGAGAGAGAGAGAGAGAGAGAGAGAGAGAGAGAGAGAGAGAGAGAGAGAGAGAGAGAGAGAGATTACATAGATTTATAGAAAATCAAAATCAGACAGACCCCATGGTCCAGACTTGGTGGTCTGTCCCTAAACCTAAGTGATTTTACATTAATCAGAAGACTCCAAAACGTTGCATTTCTACTCTAGTTGATATTAAGTTGAAGGAAGTGACGGTCGAGCTTATTTTTGAAGGAGTCAATCGTGTTACACTGGACCACTGACGGTGGGAGCTTATTCCATTCTCGCACTACAACGTTGGTGAAGAAAAATTTGGTGCAGTCTGAATTTACTTGTCTACATCTGAGTTTTACGCCATTGTTCCTCGTGCGCAAAGTGTCATCGATCATAAACAATGTTGATCTGTCTACATTCGTGAAACCATTAAGTATTTTAAAACATGCGATCAGTTTTCCTCGGAGGCGACGTTTCTCAAGAGAGAACATGTTAAGGGTAGAAAGCCTTTCTTCGTAGGATTTGTTGCGCAAGGAAGGGATAATTTTCGTTGCCCGACGCTGAACACCTTCTAATTTAGCAATATCCTTTGCATGGTGGGAGACCAAACTGTACCGCATATTCCAAGTGGGGTCTGACTAAACTGTTGTAGAGCGAGTATTACATCTTTATTCTTAAATAAAAGTTTCTTTTAATGAAGCCCAACATTCTGTTCGCTTTATTTGCTGCATCGATGCATTGCTGTGAGAATTTGAGGTTTGACGCGATTTTGACCCCCAAGTCCTTGACGCATTGAACGCTTTGAGTTTAACGCCGCGCATTTCGTAATCAAACTTTTTATTCCTCGTTCCAACTTGAAGGACCTGGCACTTGTCTACGTTAAAGGGCATCTCCATCTATCCGACCAAGTTGAAATTTTGTGCAAATCCTCTTGAGGCTTTGCCTGTCTTCGTCAGTGAGAACCGAGTTGCCAATCTTTGTGTCGTCTGCAAATTTACTAATGCGGTTATTGAGTCCAACATCCACGTCGTTGATGTAAATAATGAAGAGCACTGGGCCAAGAACCGAGCCCTGAGGGACGCCACTAGTGACAGGCGCCCACTCTGAGTTAAATCCGTCAATCACTACTCTTTGTTGTCTGTTGCTCAACCAATTCGCGATCCATTGGTTTACCTGACCGTCAATACCTATTTGTTTTAATTTGTAAAGTAATTTATGATGCGGGACTTTATCAAACGCTTTCTGGAAATCAAGATAGACTACGTCCAGTGATTTGGTTACGTCATAAACAGTGAAGAGGTCGTTATAAAAGGTTAATAGATTTGATAGGCAGGATCTTTTGTTTCGGAAGCCATGTTGTGAGTCCCCAATTAATGAGTGGCTTTCAAGGTAACTCACAATTTTGTCTCTAATTATGCCCTCAAGTAGCTTACCTACAACCGAAGTTAGACTAATGGGCCTGTAATTACCTGGTACTTTTTGTCTCCTTTCTTAAAATCGGTGTCACGTTAGCCTTTTTCCAATCTGAAGGGACAATTCCTTGTCGCAAAGACATCTTGAATACGGTTGTGAGGTATGAGTGTATTTAGCTATTTTTTTCGTTCAGCAGAGTTGGATGTACTTTATCAGGTCCAGGACTTTTTTTTGTTTTAAGTGATTTGAGGGCTTTAAGGACTTCTTCGGGTTTTATTTCAAAGTTAGACAATGCATGCTCAGGATTTACATTAGTACTGGTGGTGGTGGTGGTGGTGGGAGGACTGTTATTATTAAACACCGAGGAAAAGTAATTATTTAATAGGTTTGCAACGTGTTGGCTGTCAGTCACTAGTGCACCGTCGCTGTTTATTAAAGGTCCAATTCCACTTCTGATCGCCTTTCTGTTGTTTATGTAACTGAAGAAGGATTTCGGATTATTTTACAGTTGGCTGCAATATTTTCTTCATCTCTACGCTTTGCCAGATGCCCTACCCTTTTTACTCGTCGCCTTTGTTCATTGTAACTTCTAATGTTTTCGGGAGTGCTTTGATCTTTCTTTAACCTGTAAGACCATTTTCTCTCCTTGCCTGAGTGTTTAATTTCGCTATTAAACCAAGGTGGACTTTATTAGTGTTAATTCGCTTCTCGCACAAGGGGACAAATGTGTCCTGCTGAGTGAGTAAGTGATTTTAAAGTTTAGCCAGGCGTCCTCTGCATTGCCGTCATCTGATAGTTGCATATCTATTAGTTTTCGTCGGATTTCTACGAAGTTGGCTCTTTGAAATTGGGCACCTTAACTTTATTTTCAGTCACCGATGTTTGAGCTCTAATGTCAACGCGCACTAGTTTATGATCGCAGGAACCGAGGTGTTCTCCTACCGTGACATTACTGACTAGGTTATCTTGGGTCGCTATAACAAGGTCAAGTATGTTATTTTGTCGAGTTGGTTCAGAAACCATTTGGCTTAGATAATTTTCCTCTAGAAATTCGATCATTCTATGGGACTCACCTTCTGTACCCGACAGTGTCGCCCAGTCGATATGGGGGAGGTTAAAGTCTCCTAGTATCAGTGAGTCGCTGTTATTAAGTGACTGCCTTAAGACGCTGTACATTTCAAGATCGCCATCAAGTGATTGCCCCGGAGGCCTGTAAGTGACAGATATATTTAAATTGACTTTTGCAATGTTTACTCGCACGCACAAATGTTCAACGTTACTGTTTCTTGGTGTTTTGTCAGTAGGTTGCAAGTAGCTTTTGACAATAAGGGCGACACCACCCCCTCTACGGTTTACACGATCATTGTTGAAGAATCTGTAGCCATCTATGTTATATTCGGAACTTAAATCAATATTAGTGGTGTCGATAAATGTTTCGGTTATAACAATTACGTCAAAGTTTTCTGTCAGAGCAAGACATCGCAGTTCATCAAATTTGTTTCTTAGGCTACGCGCATTGAAACTAAGGACTCTTAGGTTATCTTGAAGCTTGGTAATAGAGGTACTGGAGGGTTCAATGTTACGAGTCTGTTGCGGTGTGAGGTGTCTATTTACACGGGCGGGATGGAAGGACGTGGCTGAGAGTCGTTTTTTGTTGTTCGGGCGTTACGTACGGCGTTGTTGAGGAGCCTTCCAAATCTGGCTGCCCCGATGGGGGACAGGTGTATGCCGTCCCTTTGGAAAAGTCTACTCTGGCCGTAGAAATCGTTCCAGGCGTTAAAGAATTCGACGTCAAGCTCTCCGCAGAGAGTCTGCAGGCGGTTGTTGAGGCTGAAGGCCTTACTGTAGAAGTCGCCCTCATCCCATGTCCGTGGTAGAATTCCTGAAATCAAAATATGATGGGATTTATTCTTATACTGCTGGATGAGCCTACGGTACTTGTCCAGCAGTTCCTCAGACCTGGTCGTGGTGACGTCGTTTGTACCTGTGTGGAGAACAAAGAGTGAGTCATTAGAGGCCTCAGCGGAGACCTCGTCCAGTGCAGCTGTGATGTCGTCAACACCAGCTCCAGGATAACAGTAGTTACGCCTACGACGGGGGACTCTGCCACAGAATTCAACCACCTGATGGCGAATCATAGAGTCACCGACCAAGAAGGTGCTCTGTTCCTCGTCCTCCTCCTCCAGTATGGCAAATCTGTTGTAGCAATGAGTAGGATAAATGGCTCTAGGGGCGGGTCTGGCTCCTCCTCTCACGGGGGTGAAGCATTCAGCGTCAGCTCTACCGGTTCCCTGTGACGTGCCTTCTTCGGAAGGTGGCTGGGCATCGAGTGCAGGTGAGGAGGGTGATGAGGCGTCAATTGCAGGAGGGGCGACGATGTTGGCCTGGATAAACTCCTGCAAGGTATCGACAGTACTTGTTAGTTCGGTGATCTTCTTCTCGCCAGCCGTCAGCCTTTCGTCCTGTTGAAGGAGTCTCGTTTCCATCTGCTGAGTCAACAGGCAGATCTTGCAGACGGTCGATCGTCCTGAGAAGAAATGACCAGAGAAGTTTCCTGTGCAAGTCGAACATTTCTTTAGCGCCATCTTGGTAAGGAGGAGGTATCTATATATTTGCTTTGCTTTTTCTTTTTCGTAGGGCAGAGACGCGTGCGTGAATAAGCGAGAATAAGTGAGAGAGAGAGAGAGAGAGAGAGAGAGAGAGAGAGAGAGAGAGAGAGAGAGAGAGAGAGAGAGAGAGAGAGAGAGAGAGATGGGAAGGCGTAGGAGGGAGATAGGGATGGAGGGAGGAAGAGGGCGAAGGAAAGGGGGGGAGAGAGAGAGGGTGGGAACGAGATAGGGAGTGAGGAAGGAGAGACAGAGAGGGGCAAGTGGGGGGTAGTAATGAGAGAGAGAGAGAGAGGAGGGCAATGGAGGGAGGCGACAGCCGAGGAGGAGCGAAACGCGAGAGGGAGGGAGGGAGGATTACTGGTCTCTGGGGAATAATCTGGTCAAGTCAGGTCAGGTAGGTCTGAACACCTGCGTAGGAAGTGGCGTCGGAGTGGAATCTGGAAATATATAAAGAATGTGGCGGAAAGAGTGTAACACTGTGTTTTGTGTATAGGTGTATATATGTTTTACAGGGCGCTACTGCGAGAGGGTAGATACAGGCGGAGAGAGGTAGTAAAAATAAGGGCAACACTTAATCCTGTCCAATGAAGCACGTGGTCGCACAGCAAACAGCACACCTCTGCGGGCAGCTAACTCGGTTGACAATAAGCAATACGCAGCACGACGCGAAATAGCACACGGCACACAGCACAGCAAGATCTACAGTACAGTTCAGTACAGCACACGAGGGTGGAATCGCAAGCGAGAGGTCACGGAAGTGGGAGCGCGTGCGGTTTGACCTCTCGGGGTGAGGGCAAGGCGCTGACTGCGTGAGGGCAAGGCGCATATATATGTGGTTTTATATATATCTGTATATCTATATCAATCTCTATTTTTAACCATCTATCTATCTATCTATTACTTTTATAAACTCAATTTTTCTATATATTATATACATACATTATTTTTGGAAGGTGTGTGAGGTGCATTTTAGGCCCGAGGACATCATGCGAGAGGCAACGCACTTCGACGAGAAGACTGGAAGGAAACTTAGCGCTAGCTTGATGAAGATTCGCCTCCAGGATGGTGCTGTTCCTTCCCAGTTACCTAACTGCCCTGACTATTTATCGGGACCTGCACATGTTAGAGAAGGCCCCGACATCTAGAGAACGAGTAGGGAGCAATCTGCAATACAGGTGGGAATGGAGAGACGTAAAACAGATGAAGAAAACCATAGGAAGAGTAGAGAATTTAGTAATTTAGCTGAACTGAAGAAAAAGTTAACTGACATAGATAAATACTGGACAGTAATTGATGATGAAGGTATTATACATATATGCCATGTTATGCATTCACCACAGCCACAGGTTGTTATATCTGTAGTCTTCAAGCCTGACTGCTCCTTGCTTGCTTATGCACATGGCAATAAGGTTGAGAAGCTAGGAGCTTACCATATGCCTTCAAGGAATACAGACATTGACAAACTTGAAGAACTACTGAACAAATTGCGCATGTGTGACACTGAGCATCATGCCTCCAGTCAATACAAGATAACTGTTTTATTACAGCTGGTTATCTCACTTCTGTCCATACTTATTCAGGATGAAGGATTCCAGCATGTGCCCACGCTTAAATTTATATGTGAGCAGCTACAGTTGATGACTTTGACAATGTATGAATACTCATTAGAATTCTTGATATTCTCATCTTTGCTACATAACATTTCAAGGCAGGCCTATAGATTTCTCAGAGACAAGAAATTTGTTATTTTACCAAACTAACTATTAAAAGGATATTTATGTCTCACACTTTTAGCCCTGCTAGTGAGCTACATGACAGAAATTTCCTTCTATACATAAAACAAAAGTTCAAGATGCTAACACCTAATGATAAAACTGTTACACTTATGGTGGATGAAATCTATTTAAGACCTTTTTTTAGATTACAAAGGAGGGAACATTGTTGGTTCAGGCTTCTACAGTGATGCTATTGCAACAAGTGCATTTGTTTTCATGTTGAACAGTATTCGTTCTAAATTCAAAGATGTGGTCCACATGATTCCTGTTAAAACCATAAATGCTGAAACCTTGCATAACATCATGAAAAAAGTAATTTTGGGGTTAGAGAAAATAGGCTTCAATGTGATATCCATTGTAACAGACAACAATGCAATCAATGGCAAGGCTGTTGTCTATCAGCACCCAGCACAAAGCACAAGACCTCTTTTTTTATATTTATGACGCAGTGCACCTTTTGAAATGCATAAGAAACAATTGGCTTGGGCAGAAAGACACACAAAAATCAATGAGATTTCCAGATTTTCCCAATGAAAAATCACATGATAATGCCGTGAAGATAATGTATGCTCCTTTCAGTACATTACACAATTTCTATTCTTTAGAATAGGATTCATTACTAAAATTTTCATATAAGCTGAGCCTTAAAGCTTTGTCTCCGTCCAGTCTAGAGAGGCAAAATGTAACTTTGGTCCTGCAAATATTTAATGAATATGTTACACAAACCCTGCTAACTCTTGGGAAGCAACACTGCCTACCTTTCTTTGCTGATGTAGCAGAATACATCACAGTTATTCACAAATGGTGGGGGGTATTGAACGTACAAGCGCCCTTTAAAGGTTGTAGGCTAAAAGACACATTTTCCTATCCTCTAACAAACAATCCTGATGACCAAAGGTATCACTTTTTGAATAGTTTTCTTAACTGGTTGGATAAGTGGGATTCATTGCCAGAATCTAGTGGCAAACTTACAAAAGAAACATTTAGGGCTCTTAAACATACGACTTATGCAATCCTAGAATTAACTAATTATTGCATAAATGATCTCGGCATGAGTTACATACTGACAGCAAAATTTCAAACAGACAATCTTGAAGCACGGCTTGGACAATATCGACAGTTGGCAGGAGGTAATTATAACATATCTGTACGTCAAATAACTGAGTGCGAAAAGAAAATAAGAATGATGACAGTACTGAAGGAAGGTTTACCCATTCAAAACCAATGCATTATTTTAAAACATTTTGAAGAAACAGACTTCGAAGAAGCACAAGACAGTCAAAGACAGAAACTGGAGATTTGTCAGATGAATATTGAGGTATCAAAGGCTGATAATAAATACATTGATTTCCTCCCAGTTGCAGTTTACGCGGCTGGTTATTGCTGTTATGCTGTCAATAAGAAAATGAATTGTAGTGCATGCAAGGAAATGATTGTAAGTCATGAGGTTGGAAAAGAAATCCCTGCTAGTCACAGCTATATTGCTGGGATTTCCAGGGGTTCTCTTTTATATCCATCAAGCACTGCAGCAAATATGATTTTGTACAATTATATCGTCATCACCAAAGTAACTGGGATGGCTGTTTTTCACAGGGCTAACAGTCAGAGAAATCTAGCAACAGAGCTGACACTGATTGCTTTGGGTGATGATGATGCTCTGTTCCCTAATGATTTGTGTGACAATGGACATGACACTGAAAAATTAGCAAGATATTTAGTTTATGCTTCCACGAATGCCATACTCAATAACTATTGTTCCAAGGAAAATAACATTGTTGCTGCTAAGAAGTGCGATAAAAGCAAATGAAAAAAAAGGAAATTTCAGAAGAGGAGGAAATAATAATTGTACATAAACATTTAGGTAATATTGATACAAATAAAAATAATGATGTATATGTGAAGTGTTTCTTTACCATTAACATTTAAGTAATAAACTAAGTACGGTTCTTTTTTTTCTTGAAAATAAGCATTATATAAGACAGCATCATGTTTTCATCAACAAAGTACAGTATGTAACACCAAATGAATAAATGAAAAAGCAGTAAGAAGGGCAGTACTATAAGCCTTAATGTCATCAAGGGTAAGTCATTATATAGTGGGACACACGGAGGTGAAAAAAAGAAGACACAGCGCAAAGCGGGGAGAGGAGACAAGAGCGGAGCGCGGGACCGCACCTTGCTGACGTCACTCCCCATCGCCTAGGCCTCCGCTCTCGTAGACCTTGCCCCAGCCTGTTAGTGGCGCAGGCGAATTTTATTTATAGTGGCTGCCGTGATATGACTTGCTTGGCCCATGGTGCACCCCCGGTCTTGGCCGAAGTCGCTGAAGTTAGGGCTATTTGAAGGACTGGACAGCATGTGGTTAATCTTCCGCCACTTGGCGATGGTTTAAAATTGTCAGCGTGAATCGGTGGGACTGGAACCAGGGTCCCCGGGCTCACCACGCCCGCACGCTGACCATTCGGCCACCGCCTCCCCATTGGGTGAGGCGGGTGGTGTGAAGTTATAATGAAGAAGAGGGACGAGACGAGGTGGCAAAGGGCGAAGGGTGGATTTTGAGAGGCTTGGTGGGAGTTGTGTAGAGATGAAGTGTTGGGGTGTTGTGGGTAACTAGGTGGAAGGGGTGTTGAGGGCCGGGAAATTATACGAAGGAAGCAAAAGCTGGATTTGAGGGCTACAGGCTGGTTTTATGGGGAGTGAGGTATGAAAGGGAGGTGCCTGGGCATTTGGTGAAGGTGAATGGAGCGGTTGGCTGTGTATAGGATTGGAGACTGAGAGGGGATGATGTCTATATGGTGCAGGGGTGACTGGGAGGGGTTGAAGGGGACGACAAGTGGATGGTAAAAGTAGTAATAATGTTAGGGGAACTTATGTGGTGTGTTGGTCTTGTAGGGAGAGGGAAGGGGATGAATAAGATGGCGGAGTCAAGGGTTGATGGGGACGGATGTTGTGTTTGTGCTGGTGGGTGTTAATTAAGGGGGACGGGAAGGGACGGGGGCTGAGGTATGATTGCCAGTTGTGGATGTTGGGCCAAGGAACAAGGGCGTGATGGGACAGGCTGCCTATGGGTGTCAAGGGGAACTGCGGGTGTAGGGCTGTGGTGATGTCTTTGGTGGGTCGCGCCAACCTGGGGGCTTCAGTCCCGCTCTCTGTGTGTGGCTGACGTGCTGATCATTAATCTCAGAGTCTCGACCTTCCGATCTTCCTCCCCCTCGCCCTCCTTGCCCCATCCTCTCCCTCCTCCTTATCCTCCTCCTCTTTTTTTTATGTTTCCTCTTTCATTCATTTTCCTCCTTCTCCTCCTCCTTGTCCTCCTGCTCCTCCTCCTCCGCGTTCTCCTCGTCCTCCTCCTTCTCTACTACATTTTTTTTCCATCGTAACCCCATTTAGTTTATTGATTCTTTTCCTTTACATTTTCAACGCCATCGACTTATTCCATCTCTTTCTTCTCATCCTTCTCCCTTTCATCCCCTTCTTCCACCAAAAGTCGTCCTCCTCTTCTTCTTACATCTCCACGGAAGTCTTCGTCTTCTCATCCCCGTCTTACTACTACTCGTCCTCTTTCTCCCTGTACCCTTTTCTCCTTCTGAGGTTTCATAGTCGTTTTGATCATATTGTTTTGAAGTGCTTATTAAATGCACACATGGTAGTTTTTTTCCAGTATACCATCGTCCTGTATTGAAAAATAGAATGACTTTATGGTTCAAGTGGAGGTGACAAGAGTGTTATGAACAGCAGTAACTCTTTCGGAGGGGAATTCAACGGCTCAATAAATGATCGGTACCGTTTTTAATTTTTAATTTTTTTGGGTATATCAATATGGTAATCCTGACTTTCGTGTATTTCCAGTTTCATAAATGCAACTCGTATTCTTTCATGGTATGCAATATGATAATGTACTTTCATGTTCCTTGTGAAAATGGCACATAAGCTTATTTCTTTTTACTGCAGATTTACAAATTTGCTGTATATAAATTGTGGTTTAGTTAATTAATGTACAATTTAGTAGTTGTTACATTTTAATAATACGAGTCATGATTTTGTCATCTTGAGCTCAATAAATAGTCAGTACTTATTTGTACATTTTTTTTTTATATGGATAGTGAAGGAAAAAATATTTCCTAACTTCAAATCTTTTACGGATTTTGTTTAAGAAATTTAATAATATAATCTGAAATGAAGAAACTTGCTGGTATCACTGTCGTTTTCATCCATGTATATTAGTGTGTTTTATAATTAAAGGGTTGAGCAAAATATACGATTATGATAACGAGTAATAATATTAGTATTAAATTAATGTTTTTGCAGCAAACCTTTATCATTTATAATTCTTTTCACTTGCATATAAAAAAAAAAATTCTGCCTTTGACTATTTCGAGTCTCTTAGCTCAACGTATTTTCAGTCACCGCTAAATCATACCGTTCAGCGGCAGGACGCGGGACGGACGCCGCTTCTCTTTTTTAATTGAATTCCGGCCCGAAATTATTGCAGTACTTCGTCTCTCTTGCCCAGAGAGACGGGTATTTCCGCTTTTTTCTATTGTGTACAGTATTGTTAACTGTCTTGTATTTTATCCGGGTAATCTGACCTGTCACCAGATAACACCCATTCGTTATATCCGTACGATATATGCACGTAATTCTATACGTTATCCAATTAATGAATGAATGGATGGATGTGTGTGTGTGTGTGTGTGTGTGTGTGTGTGTGTGTGTGTGTGTGTGTGTGTATGTTTTCGTGTGTGTTTTGTGTCTATTTTTATATGTGTATGCGTATATGCACGTTTATATTTTGCAAGCTCAATCTTTATTGTTCGTGTGTTTGTTATAAATTTATGAACCCCGTGGAATTGGTCTCCGGGTGTTCATCTGCGTGTGATGATTGTTTGTGATTGAGCTGCATTGAACTCGCGACTCCCTCCCTCCCTCCCTTCCTTCCCTTCCGTGGCTGGCTGGGTAACTGCCTGACTTACTTTTAGACTGGTTGGCTGTCTGCTTTTCGTTTAACTGGTTCACTTGCTGGCCTGAAAGCTGACTGGCAGGGTGGTTGGTTGTGTGGCAGTTTGTATGGTTGCTATCCGTCTGGTTGTGGGTAGTGCAGTTGGTGGCTTCGGTTTGTTGGCTGTGGATGTTGGCTGCATGAATAGCTGAGCGCTTTGGCGATGTAAGGTTTTATTCGTTCCTTGTTGACTGGCTGAATGGTTAGTTGTCGAGCAGGCTATTGATATGCATGCAGTTTGATATCATGGATATGGTGGAAATTTATATCTTGATGACCTACTGACTAGATGTCTGGCTGCCTGAATGACTGGTCTGTTTGCTGGTTGACGTTCGGACTATGTGAACTTTTGCATGACTGGCAGTACGTACATATGGCTGTGCAAATGGATGTTTGGCTGTCTAGCTATTTGCCTGACTGACTGACTTTTTTTTTCGTCGGCTGGATGTCTGGCTTTTTAATTAGCTCTATTGCTGGCTGATTATATAGCAAAATCACTCGATGGGTTGTCGCAAAAGTGTCTGTCGGCCAAGGTGACTTTCTGGCTAGCTGGCTGGCTACTTGTATGGCTGTCTGGGTGAGTGATCGGCTGTCTGTATGTGTAACTGACTGGCTAACTTGTTGATTATCTTGCTTTCTGAGTACTTAAATGAGTGAATATGTGTGTGGCTAGAGGGTTGTCTGGCTCGACGTCGAGGTGGCTGCATATATATTTTGCTGGCACAGTGACTGGCTGGGTAGGTTGATAGGTGGGTGATTTTGCTGGTGATTTGCTGGTTTGTTGTATTTATGTATTTCTGGCTGGCAGGGTGACTGGATGGTGGTCGGGAGGCTAAATGTGTGGCTGGCTGGGTGGCCTCCTGGATCACGCGCGCTTACACCAGTTGCTCTCCGCCACCCCAAGTCGATACGAAACCCTCTGGCACTCTTCTCAGCTGATCGCGAGTGTACTGCCGTCCACCCCTGCCCAGGATGTCATACTGCCCCTATCCCTGTAACATCAAGCATGTGTAGACTATGGCATCCAGTCGTAAAGAAGAAACTGCATCTTTAGGACACGTAGCTCTGCTGTTATTGATCAGTTTACTCTTGTTGGATATTAGACGGTGAATTTAAAGTGGAAAAGTGTGTGCTTATCCACTTGATTTAGAAAGAAAAGTATTTTGTCGGGTGTTTTCTCAAGGAGAGTCTAGTGGGCATCCTAGTGAAGGTGATGTGTGGGATGCATCGTGCGGTTGGCAGTCTGGCGGTGAAACATGGCGGGGAACTTGTTATCTCAGTGGGCCGGCACCGTCAGGGAGGTGCCAGTACTATCCCAAAGGCCGTACCGATAGCGTGTTACCCCTCCGCGCTCCGGACCCACGTGGGCGTCGTCTTTTGCTTCCGCGATTAAGAAGCTACATTAGCCTCCCATCCTGAGATGTCGCCACCGCGGACTCTCCCTGTGTCTTCGTGAAGGGTGTCTTCGCTCTGTAGTCACGATCTGGATGTCCTTCTGCCGAAGTATCTGAAAATGTAATTTTTTTGTGTTTTCCCGAAAATTTGATGCGAATTCTAATTGATGTTTGAGGAATGGAAATTCATTCTACGTACGAAGGGAAATACGCATTGTTATAGAAAAACAATGTTTCTGCGTCGCACTCACCTCTAGACCGCCCCTTGTTTGATAAACCAAAAGGAAAAATGGTGTAATTCTTAGTTGTGAGAATTTTTTTTTTTCATGAATATTCCAGTAGTTCGACCCCACCGACAATGTCCCTTGGCTGTCAGTGTGTCATCGTGTGTTCCTGATCCTGAAACTCCTGCACTCCCCTAATATCTTTCCTGTCCCTCGGTTCCTGCCCCCTTATAGGTCTCTTCAAAGTGCAAGGGAAATGTAGGTCATTTCCCTCACTCACTGGATGAGTTTAAAAGGCCGCCTCGTCCCCTCCACTCCAGAATATTAAAGTAAAAGTTGACGCGAGTTGTGGGATAATAGAAAATACACCGCAGTAAGTAATTTTCGATCACCCACCGACATCACCACCTCCTCTTCATCCCCTCCAGCCAGCGTCAAAGTGAGTTTAATTGTCGTATAAAATTCTGGCTGAGCTCACATCTGCGAGGAACTGAGGAAAAAAAATTAAATCTCGCAAATTAAAGGTGCATGCGGCAAGCTCTCCTCTCCTCTCCTCTCCCTTTCACCTCTCACCTCACCTCCACCTAACCTCTGTTGTGGAAGCGTAGCCTACCGCCACCTTGCCTGCGGTATTGGAATATCGTGGATAAGAAAAAAAAAGTCCAAAGCAAAAATCACGTCTTGCTCTCTTTCGCATCCAAGGAAGTTCAGTAAAAAAATAAAGCCCCGCGAAGTTAAATGAACCTCAGCCACCGAAGAAAGTTTTTACGCACAATATCGCATTATAAGTAAA
The DNA here is from genome assembly GCF_024679095.1 of Eriocheir sinensis. NCBI lineage: Eukaryota > Metazoa > Arthropoda > Malacostraca > Decapoda > Varunidae > Eriocheir > Eriocheir sinensis. The sequence continues at coordinate 4,798,173 of NC_066510.1, read as the reverse complement.
AATAATTAAGAAAGTAATGAGAAAAACAAACCGTAGAGAAACACACGAATAAATACTGTTTAGTGAAGCGTTTCAGTGACTTGTCGCCGCCGCGCTGGACTCGCACACCAAAAACATCACCACCACCACCACCATCTCTGTCGCCGCCGCCGCCAGCATCCCCGCCACCGCCACAGCTGATCGGGGTTTCCTCCTCATTGGTGCTCAAGAAGGAATCCTTTCCCTCACTCCATCCTTCTTCTAGATTCCTTCCATACCTTTCCTTCTTTTTTCCCTGCTCAGACACAGCCACTAAGGAAGTGAGACAAGCCACGCACACTCCTCCACATCCTTTTCCTTCTCCGCTTCCCTCTTCTATTCTCCCTCCTTCCACTCCACCTTCTAGTGTCCTGTTACCATTCAGTCTGAAGTGAAATTTCCCATCGTCCTCTTGGCGTGGCCGTGATGGCGTGGCCGGCGAAGGGGCGGCTGTGGGTCGTGCTGGCCCTGGTGACACTGGGCTGGCATGTTGTTCACCCCACGCGGCCCAGGGAGGAAATGATCCCCTTAGGTAAGTCATTGGTTCTTCTTCTGCCCTTAAAGTTTCAGCTCAGTGTACAACTTTTGCTCATCTTAGTGCATGCGGCGGAGGCGGCAGTGTTAGCAGCAGCGCCAGCAGGAGCGAAGTGACCTATTTATACAGTTTTTGTTGATAGTTTCACTCCTTCCCTCTCTTCCGCTTTCCTCCGCTCCCTTTGTTTCCTTAAGTGACCTAGTTATATAACATTTTTTTCATATTCTCTCTCTCTCTCTCGAACACACACACACACACACACACACACACACACACACAAACCATCTATCCTTCCTTATCCCCATCCTCTCCTCCTCCTCCTCTTCCTCCTCCTCCTCCTCCTTCTCCTTTTCCTCCTCCTCCCCTTCCTCCTCCTCCTCCTCCTCCTACCTCTCCTCCTCCTCCTCCACCTCCTCCTCCTCCTCCTCCTCGTCCTCGTCCTCTGCCACCTCACCGTGATTGTATTTGCATTTTGGTGTCATGCTCGCGCTGTTTTGCGAAGCCTCGACTTAATTCACTAAGTTTGTTCAACCTCTGAAATGGGATTTGCAATTGTATACGTGTGTGGAAATGTTGAATGTAAGTTTTAACTGGTGTCGGCGTGTGTGTGTATGTGTGTGTGTACGTGTGTGTGTGTGTGTGTGTGTGTGTGTGTGTGTGTGTGCGCCATGCGTGGTTTAATGCTTCGTTGGCGTTTGTGTGTCTATTAACTAAATCTTCTATGACTCTCTCTCTCTCTCTCTCTCTCTCAGCAAAGTCTTGTTTTACAAAATAATGGATTTGAGAGTCAGATGTTCATCCTTCACTCCTTCGTAAAGCTTCTCAATACTACTAAGACGCTCTGTGTGTGTGTGTGTGTGTGTGTGTGTGTGTGTGTGTGTGTGTGTGTGTGTGTGTCGGAAGTTCAGGTGGAAAGTCTACGTTTTATCATCGATGTTTTTCATTAAAAATTGGTCGGCATTGCCTTTTACGTCACATCGGAACGCCCATTCATTCTATTCTTGCCGCCTTGCCGTGCTTGCTTGCTGGGGTGCTGCAATGAATTTTCATAGCGTCGTTGCCGCCAGCTGCCGCTTTTGCCTACACGTCTGTGGTGCTTAAGGAATTGACGTGAGCAGAACAGCAAACTCTGGGCCGCGCTGAGGAATCTGGCTTCATCTCCATACTTAACGACATCCTTCTGAGCAAGATGAGGCGTCGGGGAATTTGCGTGTAAATGTTTAGTGCGTGTCACTTCGTTAAGTACAGCGACAATGAGCACGTTTTTTTTTATTCCTTTTATTCTTTCAAAAATGTTTCTTTTAACTTTGAAAAATACATTCATTGTTCAGTCACATTAGAGCATAACATGTTTCTAACATGCTGTACAAATGTATAGCATTTGGTTCATATTTCCTAAATGTTGCATAGACGAGATTTTGTTTCTTGTAGTGTCTGAAAAAAACAAAAGATTTTCGAACTTTTTTAGGTAATGCAGTAGTTCGCGATCAGAGTACTGGGTTTCATTGGAAGAGGCGTAAGCAACAGGACCGCTGAAGTCATCCTTAAGGTTTACCTAGCATTAGCCATACCTCGTCTCGATTATGCGGTTCAGTTTTGGTGATCTTACCAGTGAATGGATATCAAGATGTTAAAATCTATACAGAGGAGGTTGACAAAAAATATTCAAGGGGCAAGAAAATTGCTATATGAGGATAGATTTAAGCATTTAAATCTGCATTCTCTCGAAAGGCGAAGGTTACGAGGAGACTTGAGTGCAGTATATAAATGGATAAAGCGCTATAATAAAGGATGAGTTAATATGGTATTGGTTGTAAAAGAGCCGGGTAGGACAAGCAGCAATGGATTTAAGTTAGATCAATTCAGATTCAACAAAGACATAGGCAAGAATTGGTTAACCAATAGAGTCGTGTTTGAGTGGAACAGGCTTGGCAGTCATGTTGTGAGTACCAATACCATTGATACATTCAAGTAGAGGTTGTATAAATCTATGAATAGTGAAGGAAGGGGGGATTAGGTTTACAGGAGGTGCTTTGTACAGGCCAACCGGTCGTCTGCAGACTCATTACGCTCCTATGTTCTTATGTTCTTATGATATTTTATATATGATTTATACGAAATTGGATATAAATATATAAGTTATCATCAGCGAGGCCTTATGAGGTGCATGTGAGAGGCCATTAAAAAATAACTCAAATCTTTATTTGATGACGATTGACCTCAACTACACCCTTGTCTTGCCATGTAACACAATTCTAGACCCTCCTTTTGGCTTTTCGCTGCTTAAAGTCCCTCGCGGGCATCTCCACTGCAACAGCGACGCTTTACCCTTTGTTCACCAACTTTTACTTTTACAGTTTTGAGATTTCCTGCCGTAGCACCGTGTATGAAAAACAGTTATTTTAAGATCAGAAGTCGAAATAACCATACACTCAGAAATTATACCCATCTAACATCAAATTAAATTAAAATAAAGATGCAAGAAAGCAAAATACAGCCCTAAGCCCAAATATTCATGAGACAAAACGTACCATGTTGAATGGACCGTATTGGCTATACAGTCAGCGCCACACGTGGTCACTCAGTGAATTGTCAGAGCAGTACTTTCCATAGAACTCAAGCTACGTACTAGAGTGCGTCTGAGGCTGCCTCCAGGATACATGGCCTTGGTGCCGCCACCTCTCCGAGCCAACGACTGCACACACTTTACTCCTACCCGATTTCCTGACTCTACTATTTGACATGGAGCGAAACTGAAATCGGGTAGGAGTGAAGTGTGTGCAGTCATCGGTTTGGGGCGACGGCGGCATCATGGCCGTGTATCCCTGAGACAGCCTCAGACGCATCTAGTCTACAACTCGTACTCTATGGAAAATTCAGTTGGAGTTGATTGCACATGAGCAATTCTGGCGTCCACGAGGTAGATACGGGCCTGTGTACATTCGCTTATTTTTGCCATAAATCGATGCAAACCTTAAAACGTACGAGCAATGAGTAACATACATTTTCCCGACCAGCAGATACCGTGTTTTAACATTTGTCTATAAACAATGATTTGGATAAGGGAACCCCGCAATAGAAAAAATTAACCGAGCTCACCAGGACAATTACCTCCTAGACCTAGACACTTCTCTGGGTGGCCGAGTTTGTTTCAGCGTGTGTAGCTAATACGGTCTATAAGTAGGTTTTCATTTTTTTTTTTTTAAACATACTAAAATCTAGAACCAGTAATTTAATATCTTTACGGTTTCTTTATAATTATATGATATTAAAGAGTCCCAGATAGCTTTGAAATGAAAATGCTCTTTCCACAAATCTTAAACACATCGAAAAAAAAATCCGAAAATGTGATATAATACAAGGCTGCCCACCCCACCCCCTTCTTTCATACTCATAACACTTCCTCCCCCCTCCATTTTGGCGTGACGAAATTTTCGAATGACCCCTCGCTTGTATGGGGTAAAAATCACTCATCTAAACTGATAACTATAAAAAAATGAAATGGTATATTAAGGCAAACAATATATGGATAATACGGTGGAAAATTAACGATACTTGCAGTCTTACCTAATCTTTTGATTTGCCACTTTCGCCAAAACCTTTTTCACTAACCCACTACCGTTAATGTTGATTACAATTTTGTGATACTTTCGGCTGCTGGTCGACTAAGCTTGAATCGCCTGTGTCCGCAGAATCAGCAAATGTGTTTGACCTTTGACCTTTTGTAGCTGTCTGTTCCTCCGCGTCACCGAATGTCATTTTTTTACAAAAAAAAGTTGCAAATGAGCCCTTTGTAGCGTTCAGACTTTGTCATTTAGTAAAGAAATAGGAAAATGAACTGAGAGTTTCTCATAAGAAGCCCGGTATCAGTCACCGTATCATTACCGGAATCAGTCATTGATCAAAAAACCAATTAAACTTAAAAAAAAAAAAACTGCCAGCTGAACTTTGATTCATATAACATAACACTACTCCTGCTACAATGTGAAACTGATGCAAGCCAAAACAGATTTCCATTGAAGTGATCTCTGTGTTTCTGACAACAATGGAACGGATTAGATATATCGCTATTTCAACTTTACTACACAAATACTCGGAGTAGAAGGACCATAAAACAAACTTTAAACTTTCCAGAACATATGGACACGTTGTACTATTGCCAACTTCTGTGTCTCAAGAGGAGAAAATCGAGATGCGTCAACACGGAAGTTTGAAAATGAGTTTGGGAACTTGACTAATCTTGAGCCAATTTCATCCCATAGAAAGATATACGAGAGGGATAGTAACACACACACACACACACACACACACACACACACACAGAGCGCTGCGCTACCAGGCTTAGAGCGCTGCTCTGCCAGCCTTAGAGCGCTGCGCTGCCAAGCTTCACGGTCTGACAGGGCGGCGGTTCGAGCCCGCTCAGGGGGGATTCTTTCCGTTGACTAGGAGTGGTTATTGTCCCCCCTTGAGCAAGGGGGATGGGGTGTATGATGTGTGAGGTCCTGGCAGTACCCAGAGATCGACGATTAAGAGCACTTGCTCATGTCAGTAGGGTACCTGCAGGCGATTACGAGTCCAACACGTGATCAGGCCGTGGTGCATTACACACACACACACACACACACACACACAGTTTGAGAGAGAGAGAGAGAGAGAGAGAGAGAGAGAGAGAGAGAGAGAGAGAGAGAGAGAGAGAGAGAGAGAGAGAGAGAGAGTCTGTTTACCAGTTACACAAGAAAAGGCGCAATGAAAACACATGATATCCTATGGGCATCTAAAGAGTAAGCCGAATTGGCGGAAGATTGTGGTGCGTTTGAGAACCGTAAATATCTAAGGAATCAAAGAGAATGAGTGAAAGCAAGTGAAAAGTGAGACAAAAGGAATAAGTGGCACGGAAAAAAGGACTCGAGTGGAAAGAGAAAGAGTGATATAAGAAGTACGAATCGAGAGAAAAAGAAGAGGGATGAACTTAGGTGATAAACACGAGATGAATTAGAACTTGCACAAGATTCAGGTCGGGAAAATGGAATGAAACTCGTCGACCTGAATAGACAAAACTTGAGACAGGGAGGAGGAAGATTAACGAGAGTTGTGCTGTAGCTACAAGGGCTTTAAAGGGGAATAAAGGGACGAATCGGGCCATAGATAGAGGCGATGCTGAAATTATCTGAAGGAGCTCAAAGGCTGGATGCATTGGATGTAATATATTGGTGCGATGGGTTGGAAAAGTGAGGCAAATTCCTAGAGAAGGGCATGTATATAAGCCCTTAGGATGGGGTCGATACGTGTCAGTGTTGGCTGTGAATGAATCGCCGTGCATCGTGCTCAGTATTATGTAGCATGAAATTATCTCCTGTCACGTGTAAGTTATTAGCTGTGTATTTTCCTTTGTTTGTGCAATGACCAAACACGATGATAAAATATGCAAATATCTGAGAATCGTTTCCCCTGTCGCTAAAAAAAATCATAGTAAATCGACAAACGCCATTAATAACGTCAACCAGCCCATCAAGAAGAAAAAAATGACAGCTAAATTTAAAAAAAAAACCATGAGTAAAATAATGATTGTAAATAAATAAAAGAACGAAAAATCTGCGTTGTTCACTGAAACGGAACGAATAAATAAGGAAAGCAGGAACACACACACACACACACACACACACACACACACACACACACACACACACACACACACAGAGAGAGAGAGAGGGGGGGGAGGGGGGGAGGGAGAGGAAGAGGGAGTTTAGCTTGCGATCGGCTTGGGATGCATGCTGATTCACCGTCGGGAGCTCCATACCCCCCTCATTACACTGCATAAACAACGGCTAATGAAAAGATAACAATTGAAGGTGCTACGTAGATGCGATTCCTCCTACTTACCTCCCTCCTGCTCCCTCACCCCCTTGATTTTCCTCCTGCTTCTTCCTTCCTTCCTCTTCCTTCCTCTTGCCCCTTTTCCTTCTGTTCTCCTTCTCTTCCTCTACTTCCTCTCCTTTCGCCTCCTCTTCCTCCTCCTCTCGCTTTTTATGTCCCTACTTCATGTCGACCTTCTTTGCTTCCTCCTCCTTCTCGTTTCCCTCTTCCTCCTTCTCGGTGTATAGTGAAATCTTGAGTGTAGTCTGTAATGAAGATACGGAAAAAGTGGGTAGGAAGCAGGGATCAGAAATAGGAGGAGGAGGAGGAGGAGAAGGAGATGGAGGAGGAGGAGGAGGGGCAGAAGGAGGAGGAGGAGGAGGAGGAGGAGGAGGAGGAGGAAACATGGGACCATGGACTAGTAGGCAGCAGAAAGCCTGTTGGCTCTTTACTGGGCTGCCTGCGTTCAGTGATTTAATCAATCAGTTTGCCATAGGAGTGGCTTGCAGGGAAGGATTAAAGCACTTGTGTATCTACTCTTGGGAACGTTCAGTTCACTCCCGATGCAGCAATGTGGCGATCAATGCGTTTCTTGAAGGAGTTGATGGTCTCTGCGCTAACCACTTCTGCAGGAAGGCTGTTCCAGTGGCGGACAACTCTATTCGAGAAATAACTCCTGCCGATGTCGGTATTGCATCGCTTTGCTTGAATTGATTTTCCGTTGTTTCTTGTTCTCAGGTTAGTTTGTAGCGTGAAGAGTTTGGAGTGATCAACGTTGCTGAGCTTGTTCAGGTACTTAAAGACTTGTATCATGTCTCCCCTCAGTCATCTCTTTTCCAACGTGAAGAAGTTGAGTCGCTCGTCGCTCTTCATAGGGCTTCATCCTCAGTGATGGTATCATCTTCGTGGCGCGGCGCTGTACTCTCTCAAGTAATTCAATGTCTTTCCTGTAATTAGGAGACCAGAATTGCACGGCGTATTCCAGGTGGGGCCTTACCAGCGAATTATACAAGGATAACATAACTCCCGGCGTCTTGTATTCGAAGTTCCTCGCTATGAACCCAAGCATTGTATTGTCTTTCTTACAGACGGACTTGCAGTGTTTTGTTTGTTTCAAGTCACTGCTGATGGTGACCCCGAGGTCTCTTTCCTCTTGCACAACATGTAGTGGATCGCCACCCATGTGGTATGTGTGGTTGCTGTTTCTGGATCCGATTTGCATTACTTTACATTTGGTAGTGTTGAAGGACATCTGCCATTTTTCTGACCACCGAGTGATCTGGTCCAGGTCTCTCTGGATAATTCGTAGTCTGCCGCTGTGAGGGCCTTCCCACCCACCTTTGTGTCGTCGGCAAATTTTGAAAGATTGGATTTTAATCCTAGTTCTAGGTCGTTGATATATATGATGAAAAGTATGGGTCCCAGCACTGACCCCTGTGGCACTCCACTTGCGACCGGGAGCCACTCGGAGGCCTGTCCGTTGAGTACAACTCGTTGTTTTCTTCCAGTAAGCCAGTCTTTGATCCACGCTGTCAGATTGTCGCCTAATCTCGTCGACTTAAGTTTCTTGAGGAGTCTTTCGTGTGGCACTTTGTCAAAGGCTTTCTGAAAATCTAGATATATAACATCACTGGGGATATGATTATCCCAGTGTTCATAGATACCTTGGAAGAAGTCCAGTAAATTGATTAAGCGGGGAGGGGGAAGGGAAAGGAGGGGATAGGGGGAGAATGGGGGAGGGGAGAGTGGGGGAGGGAGCTTGTAAATCACGACTCCCATATATCACTGGCAAGCAGGCAGAGGAGGAGGAGGAGGGGGAGAAGGAGGAGGAGGGGAAGAAGGAGAAGGAGGAGGAGGAGGAAACATGGAAACATGGACTATCAGGCAGCAGAAAGCCTGTTGGCTCATTACTAGGCTGCCTGCGTTCAGTGATTTAATCAATCAGTTTGCCATAGGAGTGGCTTGCAGGGAAGGATTAAAGCACTTGTGTATCTACTCTTGGGAACTTTCAGTTCACTCCCGATGCAGGAAAGTGGCGATCAATGTGTTTCTTGAAGGAGTGGATGGTCTCTGAGCTAACCACTGCTGCAGGAAGGCTGTTCCAGTGGCGAACAACTCTATTCGAGAAATGACTCCTGCCAATGTCGGTATTGCATCGCTTTGCTTGAACTGATTTTCCGTTGTTTCTTGTTCTCAGGTTAGTTTGTAGCGTGAAGAGTTTGGAGTGATCAACGTTGCTGAGCTTGTTCAGGTACTTAAAGACTTGTATCATGTCTCCCCGCAGTCGTCTCTTTTCCAACGTGAAGAGGATGAGTCGCTCGAGTCGCTCTTCATAGGGCTTCGTCCTCAGTGATGGTATCATCTTCGTGGCGCGGCGCTGTACTCTCTCAAGTAATTCAATGTCTTTCCTGTAATTAGGAGACCAGAATTGCACGGCGTATTCCAGGTGGGGCTTTATCAGCGAATTATACAAGGATAACATAACTCCCGGCGTCTTGTATTCGAAGTTCCTCGCTATGAACCCAAGCATTGTATTGGCTTTCTTACAGGCGGACTTGCAGTGTTTTGTTTGTTTCAAGTCACTACTGATGGTGACCCCGAGGTCTCATTTCTCTGGCACAACATGTAGTGGTTTGCCACCCATGTTGTATGTGTGGTTGCTGTTTCTGGATCCGATATGCATTACTTTACATTTGGTAGTGTTGAAGGACATCTGCCATTTTTCCGAGTGATCTGGTCCAGGTCTCTCTGGATAATTTCGCAGTCTGCCGTTCTGAGGGCCTTCCCACCCACCTTTGTGTCGTCGGCAAATTTTGAAAGATTGGATTTTAATCTTAGTTCTAGGTCTTTGATATATATAATGAAAAGTATGGGTCCCAGCACTGACCCCTGTGGCACTCCACTTGTGACCGGGAGCCACTCATGGAAAACTTTGAAATGCAGACAACAGAAAGCCTATTGGATCATAACGAGGTTGCCCGCTCTGGTGATATAATCTTCTCGACAGTCACTTCGTGCCTGCAGACCAGATGTAAGCAATTTGTATTCAGTTTACCTCTGGCGCAATGAGATAGCCGTCGATTCGATTTTTGTAGTAGTTGAAGGCATTCGCACTTACTACTTTTGAAGGAAAATTGTTCTGATGCCAGATGACCCGTTTTGAGAAGAAACACCTGCCAGTGTCTGTACTACATTGCATCGCTTGAATTGGTAGACCGTTATTTATAGTTCTTGTCTTGGTTTGTAGCACAAAAAAAGATAGATCAACGTCACGGAACTTACACAGGTATATAGAGAAGGAGAAGGAGAAAGGGAATGATGATGATGATGATGATGATGATGAGGCGGTGGAGGAGGAGGAGGAGGAGGAGGAGGAAGAGGAAAAGGAAGAGGAAGAGGAAGAGAAAGAGGAGGAGGAGGAGGAGGAGGAGGAGGAGGAGGACGAGGAGGAGGAGGAGGATAAGAAATAATAATAATAAGAAGAAAAACAAAAAGAAGAAGCTAGTAAATGAAAAAGTTTTAGACATGTAAGGAGAATCTTAATATAGAAACACACCCGATCGCACACACACACACACACACACACACACACACACACACACACACACACACACACACACACACACACACACACACAGATATATATATATATATATATATATATATATATATATATATATATATATATATATATATATATATATATACACATATATACATATATATATATATATATATATATATATATATATATATATATATATATATATATATATATATATATATATATATATATATATATATATATATATATATATATATATATATATATATATATAGAGAGAGAGAGAGAGAGAGAGAGAGAGAGAGAGAGAGAGAGAGAGAGAGAGAGAGAGAGAGAGAGAGAGAGAGAGAGAGAGAGAGAGAGAGAGAGAGAGAGAGAGAGAGAGAGAGAGAGAGAGAGAGAGAGAGAGAGAGAGAGAGAGAGAGAGAGAGAGAGAGAGAGAGAGAGAGAGAGAGAGAGAGAGAGAGAATGGGGTCAGCAAACTCATGTTGTAGAAGAAAGCCTGTAAGAAAAAACATACCAAAGAGCAAATCCCGATAAGCTTCCCTAAACTGTTTGCTTGCATAAAGAAAAACAGAAGAGGAACGAAAACATGAGGAGGGTAATGACCTACCGACAATCATGACAAAAAACAGAAAAAAAATATATTCTATTACCGGACTCTCTTTACAAGACCAAGATTTACTTCCCTTAACAACCAATATGAACCTGATTTCCCTTGGTTTCCTCTGCATTATTGTCTGATATTTATGTTATGTTTCTGAATGTATACAAGACGTCTGCCTCCACCCCTTCCCTCTCCTCCTCTCTCCTTTCCCCCCCTTCCTTCCCTCCCTCTTGATTAAGCCATCCAATAGCCCAGGATAGGAAGGAGGAGGAGGCGGAGGAGGTAGAGGAGGAGGAAGAAGAGAACTTGGAAGAGGAGGAGGAGGAGGAGGAGGAGGAGGAGGAGGAAGGTATGGTCAGTGGTATGGGGTGAAGGGAGGAGGAAAGGTAGGCGAAGGAAGGGTAGGAGAAACAGGAGGAGGAGGAGAATGAGGAGGTAGAGAGAGGGAGAGAAGGTGAGGAGGGGAAGGGGGTGAGTGGGTAGTCTGGTGTCCGTGTTATTAGGACGAAATGCCCCTTTGAGACACAGGGACGGGGCCACATGTATGGGGACTGTCTAGCCTGCGATTGGACCCGTCGCGCCCCCTACTGCTGAAGCTCTGTAGGGAAGAACAAGCTGTGAACGAAAGGAAGGATACACTGAATGGATGAAGGAATAATAGAATGAGTGAGAGAGAGAATGAAAAAGGACAGATGAAAGAAAGGAGAAACTGAAAAAGGCATGAATGAAGGAATTAAGGAAGGTAGGGCAAGCAAAGGGAAGATAGTAATAGGAAAGAGCGGGAAATAAGATTAACAAGGTTTGAAATAAGAAAGTAAAGAACGAAAAAGGAAGGAAGGAAGAAAAGGAGGAATAAGTAAAGAACCAAGATAAGCTGGAAAGAAGGCAGGAGGTAACAAGGGAAATGAGTGATTAGGAAACGAGGAGGGGAAGCGGATAAATAGGTTGATTGGGTGTGAGTATATATATCAAAGTGAAAAGGAAGACCGGGTAGAGAAATAAGAGCTGGTTAATCTGGAAGATTTATGTCGTTGAGGGAAGCAGCGAGGGAAAAAACAGAAAGGTAGACAAGTGAGTAGATAGGTACATGGAGTAATAACGACAGTAATAATAAATAAAAAAAGACAAAGGTTAATCTAGCGAGTCTACAGGGTGTGTGCTGAGTCCAGAGTCCAAGTGGAAGAGTTTAGGCTCTCCTAACTTGAGTCCATTCCGGCGGGGGAGGATGTCCAGAGAATGTTCAGCTTACTCGTGGAAGTTGAGTGCAGGCTGGTGTTAGGCCTGAGAGGAGGAGCAAGTGGGCAATGTTCGTTAGGTCAGGAGAGAGGAAGTTAAGGTCAAGGAAGGAAGTTTCCTCCGGAGAAGAAAGTCGAGGTAACTATGAGGTGATATTTCGAAGAGCCGGGCCTAGAACATTGAGGAAAGCGTTGAAATCTAAACAAGGCAATAAATAAAGATAGGAGATGAATAAAAATCAGAGACACATTACATTGCTCTAGTAGCAGCAACATGAAAGCATTGGGATGTTGCTGATCTATTGACGAAAAGACTGAAGAATTGAGCAGAGTTTATGCAGCCGCTTGAAGTATTTAGGTTCCTAGAATCTGCACAGAAAAATATGTATTAGCAGAAATATGAAGGGTTTTTTTATAGAAATCATACAAAAATGGTATAATCAATGTGACTTTGACGAGTAAAAAAGATGGTAGTCTTTAAATTTGAAGGCGATCTGAGGAATATAAGCATTGTGTTGAGTATCCAACATTTCGGTAGTTATAAGAACATTTAAAATTTGCAGTGGCGGCTAGACTAGAAACAAAAAGTATAGATTAATGCATTGCAAGATTTGGCTGAGTATCTAGCTTTGAACAAAATGAGGATCATTCATACTTTTGGTAGTAGACTGAAATCATTGGAATGGGCAATGCGAACCGAATTGGGAGTAAACAACATTGGTTGGAGCATAAGTACCCTATTTGGAATTTCACTGAGAAAAATAACATCGTGGAGATTCTATAGGATTCTGAAGCAGGAAGCATGAAAGCACTGAAATTAATTAACAATAAGGAACATAGCGTGTAGGTAAGTCCGTGGAGAGCCTGGCTAAGAGCAGATATGCATTGAGGGCTTGGCCATGAGGATGGGAGCATTGCCTTAGTGTCTCGCCCCTAGCCACCAACGTTACGAGGAGCCGGAGGGCCATCGAGCCGGGTTTAGGAGCTCATGAGGCCACGTCTTCTCGTTCATGAGGATCTTTGGCACAGCTTTGTCTTCCTCTCTCCCCGCCTCTTCTTTATACACTGTCTCTTTATTTCTCTTCTTGTTCCTCAATCTGTTCCTTTAACTGCATTTTGTTGGCTTCTTCCTCTTCTCAGTTCGCACGTGCTCATCGTCCTCCTTCACCGCCTTTCTCATTGTTTCCTCCTCCTTGTCCTCGTCTTCCTCGTTTGCGGATGACACAACATGAGACGAAAGGCCCTTACTAAGGTTGAGTGCGAAATCAAGCCAAAATGCCTTGATTGGAATGCTTAGTGTTCTCAAAAGTGGCAAATATCCTTCAATATTGACATGTTAAGTTATGTAATTCTGGTATAAAATAGTAGTAACCGGACATGCAGCATGCATGGAAAACCTCTACAGGTCATAAGTGAGGAATTGGTTCATCGGCTTAATGTCAGCAGTAACTGGATATATATATATATATATATATATATATATATATATATATATATATATATATATATATATATATATATATATATATATATATATATATATATATATATATATATATATATATATATATATATATATATATATATATATATATATATATATATATATATATATATATATATATATATATATATATATATATATATATATATATATATATATATATATATATATATATATATATATATATATATATATATATATATATATATATATATATATATATATATATATATATATATATATATATATATATATATATATATATATATATATATATATATATATATATATATATATGTATCCGGGTTCATAGCGAGGAGCCTCGAGTGTAAAACGCCAGTAGTAATGTTGACTTTGTCTAACCTGTTGGTAAAACCTCACCTGGAATAAACAGTGCAAGTGTGGTATTCCACAAACAAGAAGAACATCCAATTACTGAAGAAAGTGCAACAACGCGCCTCGAAAATGATTTTATACAGGTCCTCAAGTACCTGATCAACTTCAGTAACATCGGTCACTTACAAGATGGTTCGAATCATATTCTTCCTCCTACTTCCACTGGCCTAGACTGCTTTTCCTGTAATCCTCCATTCTCTTCCTTCCCTTCTTCCATGTACTGTTCCTTTCTTCTCCTCCTCCGTCATGTCGAGAGGTCATTGGTTTAAACATTGTTACGCTTCACTACCTCCTTATTTGCACGTTATTCCAACTTTATTTTCTCTACAATTTCATTTTTCTTTTGATTTATTTTATCATCCACGTGGCTATGATTTACGCACAGCTGCGTCCGGGAGTCATTTGCATATTGTAGATCCACTGTTTTGGAGGCATTCTCTCTCTCTCTCACTGTAGACTTTTCTCATACCGGTATTACTCCATATCCGTTATCACTATATTTTTTCCCCTACCCGATTCTCCTGACATTCCTGCTTATTCGCTGTCCCTCTTTTCACATTTCCTCTCTCCTCTCCTTCCTTCCTTTTCCCACTATTATCCCTCCCTCCCTATTTTTTTATACGTACTTTTTTTCCTACCCAGGGGCAGTTCTCCCTTTTTTTCTTTTGCTGCCTTTTCTCCTCTTTATCAATCTTTCATTTCGTCCACTCTATTCTCATACCTTTCCATAGTGCAGTGGTTAGTATGGTTAACTGCGAATCCGAAGGCTGGTCGATAAATGGGTACCTGGGAAAACCTGGGGAAGGCAAATTGTGGTAACCCGGATGTCACACAAGACCTGTATTCGGGGTAATGGAATCTCACCCAAGACCGGTTCAAGGGCCAATGCAACGAAGATGAGCACCGCGTCCACGAACAGCCATAGCGTTTGCCCCCAACTTTACCTTTTTTTCTCACTCTTCTACACCTCATCTGTCCCTCTCTTTATATCTTCCCATCGATTCATTCCATTTATTTAGCATATATACCTTTTCCTACACTCACCTTATCTATGTACATATCTTTCTCTTTTCCCAGTTTATCTTTTATCTCGTCCAGCCCTTTCTCTCTCTCTCTCTCTCTCAAACCCAGCATCATTATTTTCATTTCTCCGTATATTTTGTCGCGTTCCCTTCCATTCCCTTTTAATCTGTCTTCACTCCTGCTCAATTCTTCCTTTGTAACTCCGACCCTATCTACATTCTTTTCGTGTTATTTTCATCTTTCCCAGTCCTTTCTCTTTTTCGTTCTACCTTATGCCATCCTCATCATTATTTTTCTTCCCTCTCCATCCCTTCTTCTGTTATTCCCATCTAATCGCCTACCTTCCTTTCCGTCTTCCCTTTCATAACCCCCGTCGTACTTTCATCAAACTATTTTTTTCTCTATTTTCATCTTTTTCGTCCCTCCTGCGCCTTTCACTATCTCTTCTATCCTTAACGCCGTTCTCCCTAACCCTCCATCCCTCTCCTCCGCCCCACCCCACTTCTTCATCCTTCATTCCATCCTTTCGTCCCTTTGTGCCGGCGTCCCATCAACTTTTCCTCTTCTCGCAGCCCTTCCCGTGTGAGTGTGAGTGAGTCAGCCCCTTTAACCTGGTCTTCCCACCTCGGAATTAGCGTGAGGCACAGTGGGTGAGATTGATTGATTGGCCGATGGGATTATGCCTGATGTTAGGTTGTTTTTCTCTCTTTCCGCCGCTCCATCCTTGCCAGGGAAGGGAACTGGCCAATCCATGAATTCATCCCTTACGTTCCTGCTTCTTCAAACCCATGATTACTTTCTCCTGAATCATACTTTTTTATTTGCCTTGATACCTTTTTGTAGATTTTAATTTGTTTTCCAGAATTTTCCTTGGCGAACAGGACTAATATGTGTTCTGTTATTTTTTTTTATTCATGTGTATAGCGTTTTATCATTCATATACCAAAGAAGCGTTCATATGTCTTGCACTTGAGGTGTTAACTGATTTTCTGCATTTTTGTAATACATCCTCGGTGTTGCCCTTCCACGTGTCGACGTCTTATGTGTCTCTCCCCTTTACTGGCATTCATAAGTCCGATTACCTGTCATTCGGAACAACGTGCTCCTCCCACGCCTTTGATATATAAGGTCTTGGGAATTGAGAGAGAGAGAGAGAGAGAGAGAGAGAGAGAGAGAGAGAGAGAGAGAGAGAGAGAGAGAGAGAGAGAGAGAGAGAGAGAGAGAGAGAGAGAGAGAGAGAGAAACAGACAGACAGATAGACAGACAGACAGACGTAAAGGGAGAGCCCCATCGCGTTCTTTTCCCCATGAGGAGTCGCGGCTTGTGAGTGTGCTCAGCATTAAGAGGATCTTTCACTTGACTGCGAAACATTAAGATCAAACGAAAGACGAACTTTACCTTTGCTTCACTGGTCTTGAGAATACGGACGTAAAAGGTGATCTAATCTATATGAAAATGCTTTAAACCGGTATATGGAAAAATATAATTATACTAAGATTTGTAAACACACACACACACACACACACACACACACACACACACACACACACACACACACACGTGCGCGCGTGTTGACATTTTATGGTTCTGCCTCCTCTACTGCCCCTCAGGTGTGCGATTACCTGTCATTAGGTTCATTTTTCTCCCGTGTCGCGGTGGATACCTTGCTCACCCTGTAAAGCGGCAGGATGCAGTTCGCTCATGCTTAAGCCGAATGTTTTTTCGCTGTCAAGGAGTGTTTTTGTTCACACCTGATCAAGGGGGATGTGAGTCCGGTGTGTGAAGTCAAGGCCCTGCTGTAGCTATCTATAGATCAACAAAAATGCTCCAAGCTCTGTCCGGAAGGGTCCTGGAGGGCGATTGCGAATTCATCACGTTACCAGACCTTGAGTGAATGAAAGAATGACACACATACACACACACACACACACACACACACACACACACACACACACACACACACACACACACACACACACACACACACACACACACACACACACACACACACACACACACACACACACACACACACACACACACACACACACACCAATTTATAAAAAAAGTATATAATAATGAACATGAGCTTCCGTTATGTAGCGAACGGTTTAAAAAAAAGTAAAAGAAAAAGGTGTGAAAATGGAAAAAATAAGTTGAACTGTGGAAAAGTAAAATGAGAAAACTCGGATAAATGCGTAATGAGAACTTTTTTGGTGACACTCCAGGTGCAAGATAAAAAAAATAATGATGAATTTTCTACTTTGATAAGTCGAAAAAAAAATGTGCGGACGCAAGAGGAGTGGAGGGAAACATAAAAAAGAGAAATGGTGGTATTGGAGACGGAAAAAATGAAGGAAGGAAAGCGTGTGGTTTGGAGCAAGAAAAGAAAACTGAGTGGGGCGGGATAGGTGTGAATGGAAATCAGGAAGGTGTTAAAAAAAAGATTGAGTGGAGCGTGGATACGGAGAGACGGTGAGAGACGGAAAGAGGGCAGAACGACAAGAGAAGGAGCAAAGGAGAGGAAAGAAGAGGGAAGGGAAAGGAGGAGCAAAAGGAGAGCAGATGAAGAAGGTAATGGAGGGGAAGGAGAGTGGGGAAGATGGAGGGGAAAGGAAGAAAGAGATCATAAAAAAAGTAAGGAGAGGGAAGGGGAGGAGAGACGAGGGAAGGAGAAGGAATAAGAAAAAAAAAGTAGAGCCGAAAGACAAGTCAGGAAACATAGGTAGAAGAGAAGGGAAAGGAGTGGAAATATAGGAAATTGATAAATAAAAGTGAGAGCTGCCCGTGAAAGGGAAATGCAAAAATATGGACAAGAAGAAAAAAGTGAACAACCTACGGAAAAAATAATTGATGTAGAAATGAAGAAATGTGCACGGAGAAAAAAAAAGTGGAGGGGGATAAAAGGAAGGGCGTGGTGAGCCTGGGGTGAAGAAAGAGAGGAATGCCAGGATAGGAAATATGAAGGAGGGATGAGAAGGAAGATGGGATGCGTGGGGAATAGAGTGGGACAGATAGGATGGAAGTGAGGGATATATGAACAGAGGTTAGGAGTAAGGGTACAACATGGAAGAAGGTATAAAAGAAAGGATGGATATCTAAAGAAAGGATAGAAAGGAAGTGAAGGAGGAGATAAAAGAGAAGGAATGGAGGAGGCGTAAGAAGCAGCGGAGGAGAGAGGGAGGTAAAGTAATGGATGGAAAAAAAAAGAGGGAGGGAAGGGAGTAAACGATGGAGGGTAGAATATGGAGGAATGGAGTAGAGGGGAGAGAAAGGGAAGAAAAGATAAAAATAAAGGGGAAAGAGAGATGAATGGAGGGAGCTAGATAGTAAAAGATTTATTCCTTTTTTTACAATAAAGAAAGCAGCTGCAGGACAAAAACTAAACAAAGAGTCCCCTAGGCGCTGCTCCGGATGAATGGAAAAATAGAGGGATGGAAAGGGAAGAAAAGTTTGAGGATTAAAAGGATGGATAGTTGGAGGGAGAAAAGAAGTAGGAGTGGTAGGATGGAAGGGAGGAAGGAAGGAGTAAGAGTGTGAAGGCAAGGAAGAATGGATCAAAAGAATGATGAGGAAAGGAGGGATGCAAGGAAGAGCAAGGAAGGTGGAGTGATGCAGCCAGGAAGGGGGAAGAAAAGAAGAACGGATGGATGTATAGAAGGAGGAAGACTGGTGGTAGAGAAATGTAAGGAAGGAGAGGATCGATAGTGGGAGGAAGGATAAGGGAAGGGAAGATTGACAGGGTGAATGAATATGGAGAGGGAGGGAGGAAAAGGAAATAAAAGCTGGATTGATAAAATGAGGGAGGAAAGAAAAGGAGGGATGGAGGAATGGAGGGAGGGAATCACGTGGCGATAACAGAGGTGGGCCAACACTGCTTATTGATCACCAATACCCCGAAGGAGGCGTGAAGTAAGAGGAGCAGGAAGATAAAGAGGAAGAGGGGAAGGTGAAAAAGATGAGTGAAAGGAAAAGGAAGAGGAGAATTAGGAACAACATCCAAAAGAACAATAAAAACAAGAGAGGAAGTAAAGGAAGGCGGCCAGTAGGAACAAGAAAGAGAAACGAGAGGTCAAATAAGGAGTCCACAAGGGGTCATTCACGTCGCGAGGAGAGGTCACGGGGGGCGGCGGGGTGTCGTGGGGGTGAGGGAGTTGGAAAATAAAACGACAACGGCAAAATATGTCCGAATCGGCGTCAAAACAAAGCCATTTTCCGGCGAAAGGCTTTACGTCGCCCGGCTCCCGCGTGCTTTATGGACGTGTAGAGGGGAAGAGTTGTGGCGAGCTTTTATATGTCGGTTAATTATTACATTTGAACATTATGGATACCACCATATACATTTAGTTATGTGATTTTTTTGTTCAAATTGTTCTGCTTACGTGTGACTGAAAAAAAATATATTTGTCAGTATATTTTTATTACATACTTTTGCTTCAGTTTGTTACGTTTAATTTTCCTTTCATGAACTTTCCCCTGAAATCACACTGTTATATCAATATCTGTAATTTCCTTTAGGTAAGCGATCCTTTCTGAAATGATGAATATTTTTGCCCGCCATGTTTTCCAATTATTTTTTCAGTTTAGTTTGGCTTACACTCACCAATGAATTCAGTAAAACGGAGAACGAAAGAACAAATAGTATTTATTATTGAAGGAAGTTGAAATGTGAATAAAAGACATAAAGGGTTTTGGTTTAGGTTATACTCTGTCCGTTTTGCCTGCAGCGCTGAGGAAAACAAGAACATGAATAGGTATATATGCATGTGTTTGTTTGTATTCCGGGCGCTATACAATTAACTTGACGTCTTCGTGTGTGTGTGTGTGTGTGTGTGTGTGTGTGTGTGTGTGAGAGAGAGAGAGAGAGAGAGAGAGAGAGAGAGAGAGAGAGAGAGAGAGAGAGAGAGAGAGAGAGAGAGAGGGGGGGGAGGGGGGTGGGGGGCTAATGTTGGGTTCCATGTATGTATAACAGAAAATATCAAGGTAAAATCGTCTCTAGAAAAGATGCAAACAGACAGACAAGAGGCAGACACGCATGGCAGCACGCGGGCGGAAATGCTTGTATAATTATAACACTAATGAAACTTTCACATAGACAAATAAAAATAAAAAATTCAACAAGAGATATATAAAATAATCTATTTTATATTAACTTATAATGAGTTCAGTTTGTGTGTGCATGCGCATGTGTGTTTTGGTGTGTGTGTGTGTGTATGTGTGTGTGTGTGTGTGTGTGTGTGTGTGTGTGTGTGTGTGTGTGTGCATGTGTGCCCATACTGCCGCTTTTGTTAGACTCAACTGAAAGCTTTTATTCAAACGTTTGTAAATCGATTTCTGTGTTCACCCTCGAGGCGCGCGCGCACACACACACACACACACACACACACACACACACACACACACACACACACACATTGGGAATGGCAAGAGTGAGTTTATCGGTGCAAAACAATGCCCGCACACGCTCGCGCAAATATTATAAACAAACACCCGCTTTCCCTGGCTAAACATTGCATAATCATACAGTCAACAGGTGGAGTCATGCGCGGTAAACCCACTGCTCGAGAGTTTACGAAAACGGCATGAACAAAACGTAGGTACACAGAAAGCTTTTATGGGAAAATAGTTAATTCCTCAGCGCCACCAGGATACGAAAATGATGGAACAGTGAATGTGTAACGTATGTTCATGTGCTTCCATTTGCAGTTTTCTCTTTATACGATTCCTTCAGAGTTAAATACAAGCCTGTTGGTGAAGGCGACGGAGGGATTAAACGGAAGAATTGGAGTATCGGATTCTAATGACTCGCTGACATATTTTGATTTCCCTTCGATCCTTCATTAACGTCTGTTTCTACATCAGTTTATTTTATAGAATCACGCAACCACACACACATACACACACACACACACACACACACACACACACACACACACACAGCACTGACGTCACGAGATAGTTGTTTAAAAAAAGTATATATATATATATATATATATATATATATATATATATATATATATATATATATATATATATATATATATATATATATATATATATATATATATATATATATATTACGAGCATTAAGGTTTTCCTCGGAGACGAATTAAGAGACCCAGCCGACAATTAAGTGAGATTAGTGGAGTATTTGGCCAAATCCCCCTCGGCTCCTCCCGAATCCTCCTGCTCCACCTCACGTTCTTTAGAGAGCTTAGAAACCGACTTACAGTGATCGTGTTCGTGGGTTTGGTTTTTCTTACAAAATGACAGATGACCTCCCTCCCTCCCAACCCCCACCACACCCCCGACACGCATTCATTTTCACACAAAACTATGCTCGCACATACACATGCATACACAGACATTTATATGAAATATGATTATATTTATTCTCTAAGGAAATTGCCCAATGATGAGACAAAGGGGGTAAAGATGAACGTAAGAGAGAACACACACACACACACACACACACACACACACACACACACACACACACACACACACATATTGCTCCGGTGGCTCAATCGGTAGAGCGCTGCGCTGCGAGGCTTTAACGGCCAAACAGGCTGCGGTTCGAGCCCCGCTGAGGTCGGATCATTTTGGTTGACTAGGAGTGGTTACTGTCTCCCTTTGTGCAAGGAGGATGGGGTGTGTGGTGTGTGAGGTCCTGGCAGTACCCAGAGATTGACGATAATGAGCACTTGCTCTCGTCATGAAGGTACCTGCTGGCGAAAGCGAGTCCAACTCGTGATCAGGCCGTGGTGAATTACACACACACACACACACACACACACACACACGCACACACACACATAGAGGGTAGGCGGTGGCGTAGGTGGTAGCGTACTGGGCCCACATTCACCGCGTGATGGACGACGCGGGTTCTAATCCCCACGCTACCACTCGGATTTTTCAGTCACCGCCGAGTGGCTTAAAACTACCCACATGCTGTCCTGAAGACCACCCATCAACCCGGACTCTAGAGGAAGCCGTCCAAGCGAATCAAGAACGAGTTCCGGGGGGCAGCATGAGCCAATGCAAGATGGCGCCACTATAAACACTCGCCTGCGCCAGAACGGGCTGGGCCGACCATCAGGCCCCACCTGGAAGAAGCCTTGGGCCGACCATCAGGCCCCACCGGGAAGATGCCTACCGGCGCAATAGGCAATCAACGTAAAAAAAATAAAAAAAACACACACACCTGACAGAGGTCAGACATGGGTCACGGCGCTCCGAAAAGAGTAGCCCGGGGCCAGCCTGTTGGCCTCCCCCCTTCCCCTACTTCCTCGTCTCCCATTTCATCAAAAACCCAACACTGCAGTGTTGAGGCCCGTCACTCAGGTGGAGCCATGGGTGGGGTAATCAGCACGCCGCTCAACATACAAGGCAGTGCAGACGATAGACGTTCCCACGCCTACTGCCGCTCGGTCCGCCCCTTCCCATCTTGTCTCGCCGGTTGCATGGATTAGCAGGTCAACGCTCATAAGATGAGTGACGGCCGATATCGCCTCTACCTGCACCCCCGCCATCAGCTGCGACCTGACCCTTTTTGAGCTGGGGTTTACCTGAGGCATAACACATGACCCGCCACCCGGAAGACGCACCAACGCACCGCATTCCACCACCACACCTCCGTCCCCGCCCTCTTCTAATTCGTCCCAACTTTCCCACAATGTAAACCACAGACCCCCTATACCCCTTTCATATTGTACTTTTCCCTTTTTATAATATTTCAAATTTGTATTTTTAACGTGTATTTTTTTAGCTTAACAGCTGCAATCACTTAATAAACCGATTATTATTATTATATTTATTATTATTAAACACACACACACACACACACACACACACACACACACACACACACACACACACACACATATACAGACGGTGGCTGAATCAACGTGGCGCCACGAAGTCCAGGGGGACGCTGATTAGCGTCCTGCCGCCCGTTACAAACAAGCTAGCAATTTTTCAGTCAACACCGAGTGGCCAAAGACTGCCCACATGCTGTCTGAACACCACCTATCACTCGGACTCTAGATTCTCCCTAATAGTATATCAAAGAAGACTCCGAGGGGCAGCATGAGCCAAGCAAGATGGCGCCACTATAAACTTTTGCCAGCGCCATAACAGGCTGGAATCGATCACCAGGCTCCGCCACGAAAGCCTACCGGCGCCATAGGCAAAACATAAAATAAATAAAATAAAATACAAATATACACCCATTGGGA
This sequence comes from Eriocheir sinensis, assembly GCF_024679095.1. Classification (NCBI taxonomy): domain Eukaryota; kingdom Metazoa; phylum Arthropoda; class Malacostraca; order Decapoda; family Varunidae; genus Eriocheir; species Eriocheir sinensis. The sequence continues at coordinate 4,775,200 of NC_066510.1, read as the reverse complement.
TAAAGTGAAAAGCAATACGTAAAAGCGTAAAAGCATTATAATTTTCGTAATACTTCACTTTTTTTTCTTTTTTTTATCCGTCTTAGCCTATTGCACCAGTAGGCTTGCTGGAGGGGCCTGGATGGTATTCGGCCCCAGCCCGTCATGGCGCAGGCAAGTGTTTATAGTGGCGCCATCTTCTCTTGGCTCATGCTGCCCCCCCGGAACTCGTTCTTGATTCACTTCGACGGTTTCCTCTAGAGTCCGGGTTGATGGGTGGTCTTCAGGACAGCATGGGTAGTTTTAAGCCACTCGGCGGTGATTGAAAAATCCGAGGTGGTAGCTTGGGGATTCGAACCCGCATCGTCCATCACGCGGTGAATGTGGGCCCAGCACGCTACCACTTAGCCACCGCCTACCCTACTACTACTACTACTCATGCATC
>NC_066510.1:4742276-4769776 GCF_024679095.1 Eriocheir sinensis | reverse complement strand
TCTTCCCCTCCTCTTCCTGCTCCACCTCCATCTTCTCTTCCCCTTCTTCTCCTCCTTTTCCTTTTCCTTATCCTCGGCCTCATCCTCATTCTCGTCTCCCAACACCTACTCTTTGAGGGAAGGAAGGAGTATTCTGAGAAAAAACTCATTTTTAGACCTCACTGGGAGAGCAGGAGTGAGGGAGACAAAGGAGGAGGCAAATAGGTCACGCAGCGAGAAACTGAAAGGGAAAGAAAGAAGGAAGGGAAAGACGGAGAAACATGGACTTGGATTGATGAAGACGAAGAGAAATTGAGAAAGTGATGGGGACCAAGACAGTCAACATAGAGGTGGAAACACAGAGAAAAAAAAAATGTACATATCAAAGGACGCTGAAATACATTTGCATTTTTCTACTCTGTTGATTTGATTTGATTTGATTTGGCGGGTGATGATATTTTTATGCAACACTGCTTATATATTAGTTTATCTGCTTATACAATACACCGATGTTAAGAGCTCATGTGAAAAATCTAGATTGACCTTTACAAAAAAAAGGATGATTAAATGTTATAAATTTGTATAAACCTACACACACACACACACACACACACACACACACACACACACACACACACAGAGCAATGCTTATATTTTAGTTTATCTGCTTATACAATATACCGCTGTTAAGAGCTCATGTGAAAAATCTAGATTAACACACACACACACACACACACACACACACACACACACACACACACACACACACACACACACACACACACACACACACACACACACCTGTATGCAGTAAACATATTGAAGGACTCTCGTTAGCAGTGCCTTTCCTATCCCTCTCCCATACACTTATTTGGTAACCGCGTAAATCGCGCCTTTACGGGTGGCAATAGATTGTTTACAATAGCGTCCATTGAGCTTAGATAATAAATTCAGAGGGAAGAAAATAAAGATAATAATATTTGATTATTGTATTGCTTCTTAGAAGAGCTAAGCCGCCAGTGAATAAAGAAACACTTGTGAAAGTGTGAAAATTATATATGGACATAAATTCTTCATTTTACTTGAAAATTTACATTCGACAAATGTTTTAGTGCTTATCCTTTTTCAGCATCATTACGATGTTTACTGTTTAACACCATCGTTACAATTGTCGTCACAGTTCTCAGATCCTACGCTGCCATGGCAACCACCACTAGCGCCACACAACCAACGCGTCATCACCACCACCACTCATTTTATGGCCATCACCTCGTAAACACTATCTTCTTCCTCATCTCGCCCTCATATACCGCATTAAGCGCCTGGAGTCATTAATCAAACAACCTGCACCACCACCACCACCGCCACAATAACAGATTAAGTACACCAATCAAGCCCTGCTCCTTAACACACGCAATCCGTTATACAGGTTAAGTCATTTCTCACTTAGATGGGAATCAGGTAACAAAGACTTAAGTGGAACTAGTATTGTATTTTGTTTATGTTTAGTTAGATATTTCTTTAATATATCGTAGTAAGAACCTTTTTGAGTGGTTAATAAAAAAAAAGTTTTATATTCTTAGATATGCGTAACATTATAAATAATTAAAGATATCTTACCCAGATAGATAGATAGATAGATAGATAGATAGATAGATAGATAGATATAGAGACAAACTGGATAAACTGAATATTCATCTTAATGAACTTTTCAATTTATGCCTTTCCATCTGTATATATTTTTATGGTCCGGGTTATTTAGTTGCACTTTGTTTTATATTTTACCTTTATGTCTGTTTTTCTTCATCTACAAATTTATTAGTATTCAATATATTCTATTTTTTTCCAGGTAAGTCGGTGTTCATCTGCCCCTGGTGCCTTGGGCTACAGGCGAGCAGCTCCTGCCCCCCCCCCCCACACTTCACCCTTCCTTATCCACCCAAACTAACAGAGGGAAAGAGGTGGTGAAGGGGCGCAGGTAAAGAGAGAGGATATTGGATGGAAATGACTATCCTCGGATGACGGAAAGAGACGAGGAAATCACAGGGTAGACAAACAGCCCAAGAATGAAAAACAGTTGTATGTGTGAGCGACTGGGATCAAAGCAACAGTGTCCCCTCCGCTTGGAGAGAGAGAGAGAGAGAGAGAGAGAGAGTGTATAATCAGCATGTTTTTTCACTTTGCTCTTCTGGAAAACTCGCATTTTTCTCTTATAAAAAAAAATATATAAATTATAGACCACAAAATATAAGCAAAACATTGCAGAAGTAAAGTATCTTTGCTGTCATTTACAACTTTAAATAAGCTTTTAGGGACAACTGCACATCCTTTGTCTTATGATTAGTAATGCAATGATAAAGCTGTTTAATATCAGCTCCATAGTAAATGTGTTCTTGCATTGTGAAAGTAAATGAGGCGATTTGCCTTAAAACTAGATTACCTGTGTGTATATGTGATGCAAGTGTCATTAGCGATTAGGCTTCTCCCTTGGTGCTGCGCGATTACCCTGCCGGCGATTAGGGATTAGAGTCAAGGATTATGATAATGGCACGTGAATGCTGATGGACAGGCCTAATCCACGATCCTTGTATCCGTCATTACCGTCACGTGCGTGTTTACCTGTTACTTTATTTCATAGAGTTTGTTGTTATCTTGTCATGATGTTTGTTCTTTTTTTTTTAACTGTTTTCCTTTTCTCACATATTTTACCGTTTTTCTTATATGTCATCGTGTTTTCTTCTTTCTCCCATATTCTTTCTTCTGATCAATTGTAATATTTATTTTTGCTCTATGTTTTCTTTCTATTTTCGCCTGTTTTCTCTCTTTCATTCGATATCCCTTTTTATTCATCCAGTTCCTCGTAATATTTCACCCTTCCATCACCAAGCCTTCAGCACCACCAATTCATTCCCCTGATTCAACAGTATTATCCTCTTCCTCCTTCCTCTCCCTCAGTTTTTCGTTTCTTCCCTGCTTCTCCCTCCTGTTTAACTATCCCTCTTTCTTTCTCTTCCCTCTGCTCCCTCCTTCCCTGTCTTTGTGTCCTGCGGCCATTTGCATTTCAGCGTTGTTATGGTAATTATCAGAGGCTGTTTTACCGCCGCTGGACACACGCCCGCCGAACCTTGAGGGCTGGCCGCACGCTGACCCCCTGGCTGGATCCTCGCCGTTGCCCGGGACCAGCTACTAACTCGCTCCCTAATTGGCTATTCCGGGCAGCAGTTTTCATTAGCTTTATGGTCATTTTTATGCGCCTCTGTTACCATTGGCTGGCCTGACCTGGACTGCCTCTGAGCCTCTGTGCCTGCCTGTGTTCGTGTCTGTCGCCTTAGCCTGGTCTGGTTTGGATTGTGTGTGTGGATGGGGGTCTGTGGGTGTGGGTGGGTGTGGGTTAAGGGAAGTGTGTGTGTGTGTGTGTGTGTGTGTGTGTAGGTTGTGGTTGGATCGGTAGATCAAAATTCAAAGGTTTGCATATTTGTGTCATTCACCCATGGCCTTATCACGTGACAGACTTCTGATCACCTGCCAGTATCCTCCCGGAAAGAGCTTTATTTAGCTCACTGAACCGATTTATGGATACAACTAGGGTCGCATACAGTACTACACGCTGGTGAGCGACTTTATTTTGAAATGAGACACTGACCTGCCGAATGTGGGAGTTTATTTCATTATCGTGCTACAATGTTGGTGTAGAAAAATAGATGGTATCTGAATAAATTTGTTTACATTTAAGTTTGGTGCCGTTATTTCTTGTTCGTGAGGTGCAACCGATCATAATTTGGATTTGTCCACACTTGTAAAGCTAGTAAGTATTTTGAAGTATGCAATCACTTCTACTCCGAGGAAACGTTTCTTATAAGAAACAATATAGAGAGATGAAAGACTTTCATCGTTAGGTTTGTTCCGCAAATAAAATATCATCTTTGTTTCCACACGCTGAACACTTAATTTAAGGTGCAGTCACACCAGAGGCGGTCTTTACTCCGTGCAGCAAATGCTCGTCACGCTCAGAATTTTTTTCAGGACGTGGTGAAGACGGGTTGGAAAAACGTAATCGCTCCACTACTACGCTGCTACCAAGCCTTGCTGAGCACCTATCCGGTCGTAACTACGTTATCACTGGGTCCAACTCAGCGGGTGATCAGGTGCGCACCACGCTTTGTCGGTACTCACCACGCTCCCACACCGTCCAATTAGTGCGCAGTACGCTCGCGTCATGTCAGTATGACGCGGCCCCCATGTGCTGTTGGTCCTATAAATACGGCGGGTCCTATAAATGCGCGGGATGGTTGCTTAGCGGCAACTCATGTGAGCACATAGTAGCTCTTCCCCGTCCCCGCCAAGTCACCACCCAGTCAACCAGGTCCTCGCTGTGTCATTAATACGTCAAGCCGGTCCGCACTGCGTCAGCAAACGGTCGCCACCCCGTCCTAAATTTTGTGCGCTCTCGCTACGTAAATTTTGATCAGAATCAAAACTGGTCCACGTCCATGCCGTCCTTGTAGTCCACACTCGGTCACCACTGCGTGCATATCGGTCCCCACTGCGTCCAAACCGGTCCTCACCACGTCGTGGCAATTTTGGCAGGACGTAGTAAGGACGGGCTCTGGTGTGGCTGCCCTATTAGCAGTGTCTTCGGCTGAAGGAAGGACCAGAAATGAACGAATATTATAAGTAGGGTCTGACGAAATTATTGTACAGTGGTAGTATTACATCTTTATTCTTAAATGAGAAGGTTCTTTCAATTAAGCCCAACATTGTTTGTTTTATTCGATGCTTCAATGCTTTACTGTGAGAACGTAAGGTTTGACGTTAATATGATGAACAGGTCTTTAACACGCTGTACGCTTTTGAGTTTCTCACAACACACTACATAATTGAATCTTTCATATTTCTGTCCCATCTTTCAAAAGGCTAAATAATGTGAGAAGAATGAGAATTTCGCTTTTTTGTTCCGTTTAGTACTTTAGGATATACAGTATGTGGTCCTTGACTTTTATTAACGAGATTGGATTGCGTCAAGGACCTCATCGGTATTTCAAAATTGGCAAGTATGAACTAGCTCCATGAGTAAGGCTGTTATCGCTGATGGTGGTAGGAGTGGTTAGATTGGTACTGAATGCCGAAGAAAAATATTTATTTATCATATTTTCAATGTTTCGGTTTTCAGTTATAATGTTACCTGTGCTGTCAGTTATGTGTCCAGTCCCAAATCTGATCTTTCTTTTGTTTATGTATTTCAAGAAAGACTTCAGATTAGTTTTACAATCGCGCGGCAGTATTTGCTTCATTCCTACGCTTTGCCTGACATAATAATGCTTCTCACTCGTCACCTAGTTTCATAATAAAATCTGATATTTTTGGAAAGATTTTTGCACTTTCTCTTACCTGCACAGCTATTTTATCTCCCTAAGATAATATTTTGTTTCCCTGTTAAATTATGGTAGACAAAAAATGTATTAGTGTCATATTTATTTTCGCTAAATTGGACAAATGCATTCTGAGTAATTAATTGTTTTTAAAGAATAGCTATGCTTCATCTACATTGAAATCATTTGAAAATTGCATTTCTGTCGTTTTTTTTTCGGATTTCTACGAAATTTGCGCTTGTGAAATCAGGCATCCATTTTATTTTTATTCACTTTTCTTTGAGCTCCAATGTCGACGCGCACTAAGAGAGAGAGAGATGACAGTTTTCCAAGTAGACACACACACACACACACACACACACACACACACACACACGTCCATGAGGTTTAAAACTATACACTTTGGAACTGAGACACCTTAAAATAAGGTTCATTACGGTGAGAGCTGAGAAAAGAAACAAATACAAATGAGTACGTAGTGTGGAAAAGATACTACGCTCAAGATGGGGATGACTTAATAATGTTCAGGGTGGTGGGAATGGTGTTGGATTTATACACGTCCATCCTCGCTCGTATGGTTGTGAGAAACTTGCCTCCGTAGGTGACAGGAGTTTGCGATGGCAGGTGTGCGTGTGGAGCCCTTGTTCAAATGTTTCAAATATGTTTTGTGTCTATATTTGTGAATATTGTTGGGGTGTTTAATTTTCCTCTTTCTTGTAGGAGTCAGGCAGTGAATAAAAAAAAAATATCAATGCAATGGTAATGAGATATGGCTGGTCTTTTGATGCAACCGGTGCACATAAAGAAAATTGTATATATATATATATATATATATATATATATATATATATATATATATATATATATATATATATATATATATATATATATATATATATATATATATATATATATATATATATATATATATATATATATATATATATATATATATATATATATATAGAGAGAGAGAGAGAGAGAGAGAGAGAGAGAGAAATAGATAGGAATTCATGTAAGAGCACTTACGTCAGTGTACTTACAATCCATTGTTTCCTGAATTAAAAATACTAATAAATATATCGATAGCGGTAGAGAAAAGTAAAAAAAAAAAAAGAAACCTAAAATGTAAATGAGCCAAGACTAAGAGTTCTCCTGTTCAATGGATCCTTTGTTTCCAGTGAACGCAATTAAACCTCTTCCCCTCGTGTGTTTCCTCTCGGGATGTTGATGAGGAGAAGAGAGGGGGAACCAAGCATCCAATCACCGTAGGTTTGATTTCCCTCTCCTGGAAACAGACTCCTCGTCAGTCAGTCAGTCAGTAAATGTGGTGTGACTGGAAACAGATTATTCTTCGACAGTCTTTAGGTAAAGCTGGAAAGATTCTGCTTCCGTATTCAAAAAGTATACGTGGCTGATATCTGATCCTGAAATATATATTATGGAAATAGTTAATTATGGAAATTTATTGTATCTGGGATATTTTTCTGCCTCATAAATAAAATAACACCAAATTTTCAATGATTTTGTGAATCGAATATATTATCATTGGAGATTAATATATATTACCGGCAGATCAAAGTCCGTAAAATATACATATAAATGCGTGATAGGGCTTACCATAATGAGGATATATAGATGTAGTATTTTCCGTGCATATCCTGCATTTATATCGACATTATTAACTTACTTTGATTATGATTTTGTCGCTGTAAATATTTGTAGATTCACAGTAAATCAGCTTAACATTGCAGTGGAACGCAAAAAAAAGAGTAACATCGCAGTAGAATAAAACCAGTTATGCGATATCTACGTGAATTTGCCGCATTCACCGTGTCGTTGCGGCGGCTAATTCAGTGAGAGGCTTAAAGTGGCTATTTACTGAACTTTTTATTCCCCCTCCCACTCTGTTGCCATTTCAGTACTTTCGTTTTTGGTCAGACCAGTGATTACGGAGGGAAGTGTGGTGTGGTGGTGGAGTGCCTGCGGTTTTGCCCTAATGTGTGTGTGCGTGTGTGTGTGTGTGTGTGTGTGTGTGTGTGTGTGTGTGAAGTGGCGGACAGAGAACACACACACGCACACACACACACACGTATAACGTCACATGAGAGTCTTACCGGAGCGTGATAATCGGCATTTTCTGTGGAGGCACCGTTGCTCTGGTGATGTTGACGGAAGTGATGGCAAAGAGGGCGTAAGCAAAGAGCCGAAAGGGCGAAGGCAACAGGTTAGAGTGTGACAGAAAAGCTCGTGAGGTAAAATAAGTCAGAAAAATGAGGAGAATGGCAGCCTTATGTGGGGTGAGCAAGGAGGAGGCGGTGGCTAAACAAATCACAAGACGGCCCCGCGTTCAGGTGGACGCGAGCTCAATCCCCGACCGGTGCCACCAAGCTGGGATTTTTCAGCCGCCGCCGAGTTGCTTAAAACTACCCACATGCTGTCCAGAAGACCACCTTTCAACCCGGACTCTAGATTCTAGGATTAAAGATGAGCTCCGGGAGGGCAGCACGAGCCAATGCAAGATGGCGCCACTATAAACACTCGCCTGCGCCAGAACGGGCTGGGCCGACCATCAGGACCCACCGGCAAGAAGCCTTGGACCGACCATCAGGATCCACCGGGAAGAAGCCTACCGGCGCAATAGGCCAAGACGTAAAAAAAAAAAATAATAATAATAATACCTTGAAGAGGTATGGCAGTGTAGTATTAAATAAAAGATACAGAATGAAAGCTCTAAACGGTGTTGAAAAAAAAAGAGTTGGAGAGAGTATATATGAACATCATTTTTTAGTAAAGCTAAAAATAATAGTGAAACGAAATATAAATGTGAAGAAGAATCAAACATCATAAAAGTGGGGAGTAGGGCGTGTTAGAGGGGTAGCTGAGGGGGAACACATACAAATCTTAATGAGAAAAGTTGCGCTTAAAAAATGGAAACGAGTGAAAAGAAGTAGGAAATGTATTTTTCTGTAGTAAAATGGAAACATTAGAGTTACATATGGCTGGTAAAATTGTGTGAAAGATTAAAGCTAAATTAGTGGTTATATACATATATATATATATATATATATATATATATATATATATATATATATATATATATATATATATATATATATATATATATATATATATATATATATATATATATATATATATATATATATATATATATATATATATATATATATATATATACATATCTATATATATATATATATATATATATATATATATATATATATATATATATATATATAAATATATATATATATAGACAAATAAATATATATATATACACACACACACACACACACACACACACACACACACACACACACACACACACACACACACACACACACACACAAACACACACACACACACACACACACACACACACACACACACACACACACACACACACACACACACACACACACACACACACACACACACACACACACACACACACACACACAAGCACACAGCTCCGATAGGCCAGTGGATTAAGGTTCTACCATGACATGCTCCGGCGAGGAAGGCGGAGGTTTGAGCCCCGTTCAAGCCGAGGTTTTTCAAGTGAGGAGTGGCTACCGCCCTCCCCCATGAGCAAGGGGGATGGGTTGTGCGATGTGTGAAGGTCCCGGCAGTACCCAGAGGTTGACTTTAGAAGCTTGCATTAATCGGCGGGAGAGTACTTCCTGGCGATGACAAGTCCAGTTTGTGAGCATGCCGTGGTGAATCTCTCTCTCCTTTTTTTTTTTTATTTAAACATGAGATACATATGATAAAAGGGCGGGGAAATTGTCTCCATGCTAAAGACGACCTCTGTCTTGAGGTCGCCTATCTTAAAGCATTGTCACTATGTGTGCTTGTGCTCAGGCGGATGTGACTAGGGCGGGTAAGTGCGACACCAGGTATGAGCCGCCACCTTCACCTGCTGATTGTTCATTGCCCTAACGCCCACTTCACCCGTGAAGGCGTTCCACAGGTGGGCAGTGGCACTCGTGAAGGCCCTCTGGCACCTGGCTGTGCGGCTTCTCGAGATTTCAAGGAGGAGGTCGTTAGCCACCGCCGCTCTCGTAGTGTGCTGGCTTCTCCTCCAAGCGACCCGTAGTGCCACCAGGTGAGGTGTGTGTTGGACCTGGGCCTTGTGTAGGACTGTGATGGCACCGACCCTTCTCCGGTGCCCGAGGATGTCGAGCATACAGCGGGGGGCGTCCTGCTGGTGATGTAGCTGCTGTTAATGTTGCCGCTGCCGCCACTGGTGTCCATGTGGTCGCTGCTGCTGCTGGCTGCTGGCATTGCGGATGAGTCGCTCTGCCCTCCTCTGCACTCTGTCCAGCAGCGAGAGGTGACATTGGGCACTACTCATCCAGGAGAGAGGGGAGTATTCCATGACGGGCCTCACCTGGACTCTGTACAGCCTCAGGAGGCCGTCTGCATCGAGCAGGTGCCTCACGCGACGCAGGAGTGTCACCCTCAGGGAGGCTCTGCGCGCCACACACTCCAGGTGGCAGTCGAAACTGAGTCTGGAGTCGACCCCCACCCCCAAGATGTTGATGGAGTCCTTGATGGCCAGGATATCGTCCCCAAACTTCAGCCGTCCCTGCAGGAGTCTGGCGTCCTCCCCCGAACACGATATGACCATGGCCTGGTCTTCTCGGCAGCAAACTTGACTTGCCAACGTCGTCCCCAGGCCATGATGTCACCAAGATGGCGGTTGGTGGCTTCGATCACGTCCGCAGTTTCCTCCCTGGTGTAGCTGTGGGACAGGGTGCAGTCGTCGGCGTAGGCTGAGGCCACTGGTAGGCCACGGAGCAGCTCGTCGAAGTATGCGTTCCAAAGAATCGGGCCCAATACTAATCCTTGTGGAACGCTGGCAGTGATTGGGTAACTGCCTGACGTGCACCCGTTCACCACTACCCTCAGACTCCGGCCGTGCACGTAGCTCGAAAACAGCTGCAGCAGCTGCCCTGTGATGCCGAGCTGTTCGAGCTTGGCCAGGAGGCCCCTGTGCCACACACAGTCGAATGCCCCAGCAATATCTAGGGCAACAACAAGTGAGGGGCGACCAGAGTCCAGGGCGTCATGCCAAGACTTGCTGAGCAGGAGGAGGAGGTCTGATGCCGAGCGACCTCTCCTGAACCCGTGCTGACGAGGAGACAATAGATGGTTCTCCTCCAGGTGGCGCGTCAGCTGCTCAGCAATAATCCGCACCAGGATCTTGCAAACAACCGACAGGAGCGAGATTGGGCGGTAGTAGGTTGGGTCTGTTTTGTCCTTTTTCTTGAAAACCGGTTTGACACGAGCCTCTTTCCACAGGGTCGGCCAGGGCCCTGCGCTTAGGCACTGTCTGAAGATGCGTGTGAGGGGGTGCGACAGCTCCCCTGCACAGTGCTTCAGCAGGAAAGGGCTGATGTCATCCGGGCCTGGGGCTTTCCTGGTGTTGGTGTCTCGGAGGTGCTTGGCCACTGTGCCCTCCGTGATTTCCAGGTTTTCCAGGACAAAGTTACCCAGACGGGGGATGAGGGGGGGCTGCCTGTCTGGCTCCTCGACAGTCATCTTGCTGCTGAAGTGGGTTGCCAGAAGGTCAGCTTTATCCTGGTTCTTTACTGCCAGGCCCCCTGCAGGCGTCTTGAGAGGCGGGATCCTGTCTGCGTGACGTTGCCTTGCCTCTCCTTCACCAAGGACCACCACTGCTTGGGGTCAACTTGGTTTGACGCCAGCTTCCTCCTGAGGCTGTTTTCCCACCTTTTCCTAGCCCACGCTGCTGTCCTTATCATGGCCTTGCATGCAGCGCGGTGCAGAGCCTTGTTGCACTGGGAGTGACGGCGCTAGTATTGCCTCCAGGCGCTGTTCTTCTCCTCTGCAGCCAGTCGGCACCTATAGCCGAACCACGCCTGGTCACGTGGGTCGGCTTTATATGCCCTGTGAGAGACATGCTGCCTCTGAGCTTGGAGGAGAGTGGCAGAGAAGGCTGACACATTGTGGTCAACGTCACCACTGAGTGTGGCGTCCCAGTCAGTGTCAGCTAGTGCCCGCTTCATGGCTTGCCAGTCTGCCCGCTGCCACAGCCAGATGACGCGTTGCCTTGCTTCCTCACGCGAGGGGTTGAGACCGAGTTCAGTCAGCACCGCATTATGGTCGGAGCTGCCGATTCTCTCCAGAGGGCGGCAGTGCATTGAGTCCCCGGGTAAGTCGGTCAAGACAAGGTCCAACGAGCCCCCACGCACGTGAGTGGGAAAGGTGACGTGGTTTGTGAGCCCGTGGACCACTGTCAGCTCAATGAAGGCCCTGCTCACCATATGCTGGTTCATGTCACCCACGATGGCTGTGCTCTGGCAGTCGTAGGTGGCCAGGATGGTGTCCAGCTGGTCGGTGAGAAAGGTGAGGGGCTCGCTGCCTTGCCACTGAGAGCGATACAGGGCGACGAGAGGTACGGCGCTCATATCTGCGAGGAGGAGGCGGAAGAACATGGCCTCCATGTGCTCGGCGACAGGGACAGAGAGTGACTGTAGCTGCAGGCCCTCCCGGTAACAAACAGCCACACCTCCCCCCTGTCTGTCCTTCCGATCGCGTCGCTCCCAGTGGCAGTAGCCAGGAATCCTGTCACACACTCATCGTTCAGAAACGTTTCGACTGCCACCACCACATCAGCTCGGTTCCTGAGGACGGCGTGTGTGAGCTCGCCAACGTTGGTTCTGAAGCCTCGTACATTTGCTGACAGGATTCTAAGGCTGTTCTGCGTCACGGCCGGTTAGTTGTTGTTGGCTGTTCCGGGGATCTACCCGAGGTGTGGATGTTTTGTTTGAGTAGGGGTAGGTGGTGGGTTGAGTTGGAGTCTCTCCGTCAGCAGGGTTCTGAGGAAGCGCTCCTGTCTCTCCTCGGCTACCCGGGTGTAGCAGGTGTCAGCGGTGTGGCCTCGTCGCAGACAGAATACGCACTCCAGGCTGTTCCTTTCTTCTGCCTGCCGTTTTCTGCACTCAGCGTGGGTCTCTCTCTCTCTCTCTCTCTCTCTCTCTCTCTCTCTCTCTCTCTCTCTCTCTCTCTCTCTCTCTCTCTCTCTCTCTCTCTCTCTCTCTCTCTCTCTCTCTCTCTCTCTCTCTCTCTCTCTCTCTCTCTCTCTCTCTCTCTCTCTCTCTCTCTCTCTCTCTCTCTCTCTCTCTCTCTCTCTCTCTCTCTCTCTCTCTCTCTCTCTCTCTCTCTCTCTCTCTCTCTCTCTCTCTCTCTCTCTCTCTCTCTCTCTCTCTCTCTCTCTCTCTCTCTGTCTCTGTCTCTCTCTCTCTCTCTCTCTCTCTCTCTCTCTCTCTCTCTCTCTCTCTCTCTCTCTCTCTCTCTCTCTCTCTCTCTCCATCTCACTCCCTCCCTCTCTCTCTCTCTCTCTCTCTCTCTCTCTCTCTCTCGCTCTCTCTCTCTCTCTCTCTCTCTCTCTCTCTCTCTCTCTCGCTCTCTTTCTCTCGCTCTCTCTCTCTCTCTCTCTCTCTCTCTCTCTCTCTCTCTCTCTCTCTCTCTCTCTCTCTCTCTCTCTCTCTCTCTCTCTCTCTCTCTCTCTCTCTCTCTCTCTCTCTCTGGCTAAGCTTTAAAAATCACTTACTCAGCAGAACACATTCGTCCCCTTGTGCGAGAAGCGAATTAACACTAATAAAAGCCCACCGTGGTTTAATAGCGAAATTAAACAATCAGTCAATGAAAGAAAATTGTTTTACAGTTTAAAGAAAGAACAAACCCCGCCGAAAACATTAGACTTTATAATGATGCCAGGCGACGAGTAAAAAAGACTAGTAGGTCAGGCAAAGCGTAGATACGAAGAAAATATTGCAGCCAACTGTAAAATAATCCGAAATCTTTCTTCAGTTACATAAACAACAGAAAGGCGATCAAAAGTGGTATTGGACCTTTAACAAACAGCGACGGTGCACTAGTGACTGACAGCCAACACATTGCAAACCTCTTAAACAATTACTTTTCCTCGGTGTTTAATACTAACAGTCTTCCTCTCGCTACCACCAACACCAGTACTATTGTAAATCTCGAGCATGCATTGCCTAATTTTGAAATAACAACCGATGAAGTCCTTAAAGCTCTCCATTCACTTAAACCAAATAAAAGTCCTGGACCTGACAAAGTATATCCAACTCTGCTGAAAGAAACAAAGAGCGAAATACTCTCCTCCCTCACAACCGTATTCAATATGTCCTTGCGACAAGGCATCGTCCCTTCAGATTGGAAAAAGGCTAACGTGACACCGATTTTCAAGAAAGGAGACAAAAGAGTACCAGGTAATTACAGGCCCATTAGTCTAACTTCGGTTGTAGGTAAGCTACTTGAGGGCATAATTAGAGACAAAATTGTGAATTACCTTGAAAGCCACTCATTGATTGGGGACTCACAACATGGCTTCCGAAACAAAAGATCCTGCCTATCAAACCTATTAACCTTTTATAACGACCTCTTCACTGTTTATGACGTAACCAAATCACTGGACGTAGTCTATCTTGATTTACAGAAAGCGTTTGATAAAGTCCCGCATCATAAATTACTTTACAAATTAAAGCAAATAGGTATTGACGGTCAAGTAAACCAATGGATCGCGAATTGGTTGAGCAACAGACAACAAAGAGTAGTGATTGACGGATTTAACTCAGAGTGGGCGCCTGTCACTAGTGGCGTCCCTCAGGGCTCGGTCCTTGGCCCAGTGCTCTTCATTATTTACATCAACGACGTGGATGTTGGACTCAATAATCGCATTAGTAAATTTGCAGACGACACAAAGATTGGCAACTCGGTTCTCACTGACGAAGACAGGCAAAGCCTCCAAGAGGATATGCACAAAATTTCAGCTTGGTCGGATAGATGGGAGATGCCCTTTAACGTAGACAAGTGCCAGGTCCTTCAAGTTGGAACGAGGAATAAGAAGTTCGAATACGAAATGCGCGGCGTTAAACTCAAAAGCGTTCAATGCGTCAAAGACTTGGGGGTCAAAATCGCGTCAAACCTCAAATTCTCACAGCAATGCATCGATGCAGCAAATAAAGCGAACAGAATGTTGGGCTTCATTAAAAGAAACTTTGTATTCAAGAATAAAGATGTAATACTCCCGCTCTACCACAGTTTAGTCAGACCCCACTTGGAATATGCGGTACAGTTTTGGTCTCCCCACCATGCAAAGGATATTGCTAAATTAGAAGGTGTTCAGCGTCGGGCAACGAAAATGATCCCTTCCTTGCGCAACAAATCCTACGAAAGGCTTTCTACCCTTAACATGTTCTCTCTTGAGAAACGTCGCCTCCGAGGAAAACTGATCGAATGTTTTAAAATACTTAATGGTTTCACGAATGTAGACAGATCAACATTGTTTATGATCGATGACACTTTGCGCACGAGGAACAATGGCGTAAAACTCAGATGTAGACAAGTAAATTCAGACTGCACCAAATTTTTCTTCACCAACGTTGTAGTGCGAGAATGGAATAAGCTTCCACCGTCAGTGGTCCAGTGTAACACGATTGACTCCTTCAAAAATAAGCTCGACCGTCACTTCCTTCAACTTAATATCAACTAGAGTAGAAATGCAACGTTTTGGAGTCTTCTGATTAATGTAAAATCACTTAGGTTTAAGGACAGACCACCAAGTCTGGACCATGGGGTCTGTGTGGTCTGATTTTCTATGTAAAATCTATGTAAATCTCTCTCTCTCTCTCTCTCTCTCTCTCTCTCTCTCTCTCTCTCTCTCTCTCTCTCTCTCTCTCTCTCTCTCTCTCTCTCTCTCTCTCTCTCTCTCTCTCTCTCTCTCTATCTCTCTCTCTCTCTCTCTCTCTCTCTCTCTCTCTCTCTCTCTCTCTCTCTCTCTCTCTCTCTCTCTCTCTCTCTCTCTCTCTCTCTCTCTCTCTCTCTCTCTCTCTCTCTCTCTCTCTCTTACACACCCACACACACACATGGGTAATTTCACGCCTACAAATAAAACGATCAACTTCCTCCGCCCTCCTTCTTCTTCTGTTCTCCTCCTGCTCATTTCCTCTTCCTCCTCTTCTTACTCCTTATCTTCTTCTCATACTTCTCTTACACTACGGTCTCATCCTTCTCTTTAGCTTTTTAGCTTTTTTCACCACGCTTTGTTTACTATTCTCCGTCTTCTCCTTATCCCGACTTTCCTTCAGTTGACTTGTACCCCATCACCTGCTCATCCTCTTCTTCCTCTTGTTCCTTTCACTCAGCTCCACCATATTCTCCTTCACGTGCTACACATCCGCATCCTCATCCGCCATTCCCATCTTCTCTCTGCTCAGTCTCAGGGTCGGCAGATTAATTGCGCTATCTGGGGAGTCTTATCAGTTGGTGATGAATTGGCACCGTCCCGGGTGATGTCTTTCCCTTGTGATGGACGACGGTGACGCCAAGTTGAGAAAAGGCCTTGATGGAGGAGGCCGTCGAAGTGAAGCTGAAGAGAAGCTCATCGCAGTATAATTCTCTCTTCCTCTGAGTGATGCCTCTCCCGCCCCTGTTTATCATGCGATTGGAAATGTTTCTCCTATTTCACAGCCAAAGTCACATCCTTCTTCGCCCTCTCCTTTTCTTCCTCCGCTTCACCGTCTGTCTTTCTTTAGATTTTCTTCTTGTTCTTGTCTTCCTTTAGCGTGTTTGAGTTCTTATTCTTTTTAGTCTCCTTACTCTCGCTCATTAAATATTATAAAAAAACATATCTCATTTTTTTGTTTTCGGTTCTCATCTGTTTTTGAACAGGGCTTTTCTTTATCGTCATCCTTGTCCTCTCCCTCTTTCCTCTCCTCCTCCTTCTCCTCCACCATCTCTTTTTCTTCCTTCTCCTATTCTCCTCCTCCTCCTCCTCCTCGTCCTCCTCCTCCTCCTCCTCCTCCTCCTCCTCTTTTTCTACCTCCTCCTCCTCCTTCACTTCTTCCACTCTGTCCAACTTTTGGGATTCTCACTCTGCGTCCTTGTCCTCGATACTCTCTTCTTTCTCCTCCTCCTTCTCCTTTTCCTCCTCCTCCTCCTCCTCCTCCTCCTCCTCCTCCTCCCTTTTCTTCCTCCTTCTCTTCCTTCGCCTCCTCTGCTACACTCACTATTTTTTTACTGAGCTATGTTTTAGAAGGCCTTCTTTTTTTATTTTAGAAATGGTGGTTACAAAAGAAACACACACACACACACACACACACACACACACACACACACACACACACTGAAAATAACAAGCAGGCTGGGAAGCATATAACATTGAGGTGTAAACATGTTATCAAAAAGAGGCGTCACGATGTACACCGTCATACAAATGCAAAATATTAACTGCCATAATAATGAACGCAATAATATCACATTCCAATGGTTCTATAATAATATCGCCCGTGTGCAAATTGGCATTCACGAAGAGAAATATGACAAATTATAAAAAGTGAATAGGTATCTAAATCAGAGCATAATTATCACCGTTTGCTGTTATTTATTTTTTGTTTTCACTTTATGCATATGCGAATGACAAACGACGCATCAGCTCAGTGGCGCGTGACAAACACCGGCTCGCCCCAATACTGAGGGTAATTGTGCACTGGGAAAAAGTGTGATAGTAAAACGTCAGCCATCGAGGATAAAAATACATTAATATGAAAGGGGGAGAGAGAAACAGACAAAAATTTAAACAGAGATAGAAACCTCGTGGAAACTTAGCCGTACCCTTATCTAAAATCTTGAGAGAGAGAGAGAGAGAGAGAGAGAGAGAGAGAGAGAGAGAGAGAGAGAGAGAGAGAGAGAGAGAGAGAGAGAGAGAGAGAGAGAGAGAGAGAGATCATTACATTTAATTACATAGATAACCAGACCACACAGGCCTTAAGGCCCAAACTAGGTGGTCAGTCCTAAACCTAAATGAGAGTTGTTATGCGGCCACCATGGTGTTGAAACTGACCTAGTGAACATTTAGATGGAGGAGATAGCGGTCAAGATTATTCTTAAGCGATGCAATCGAGTTACACTGAACCACTGATGGTGGTAATCTGTTCCAATCTCGGACGACAGCATTAGTGAAGAAGAATTTTGTGCAATCTGAATTAACTTGTCTACATATGAGTTTAGCGCCATTGTTTCTCGTTCGCGTCGAATCATCCATCACAAACAGCTTGGTTGGATCCACGTTGGTAAAATCGTTAAGTATTTTAAAGCACTCGATCAGTTTTCCTCTGAGGCGGCGTTTTTCAAGAGAAAACAGACTTAGATGTGTCAGCCTTTCCTCGTAGGGTTTGTTTTGTAATGGAGGAATCATCTTAGTTGCTCTACGCTGAACACCTTCTAATTTAGCAATGTCTTTCGCATGGTGGAGCGACCAGAACTGCACGGCATACACCAAATGAGGTCTGCCGAAACTATTATACAGTAGTATAGTAGTACAACATCTTTATTCTTGAATGAAAAATTTCTCTAAATCAAACCCATCATCCTGTTTGCTTTTTTAACGGACTCGTTGCACTGCTGGGAAAACTTGAGGTTAGACGCGACTGTGACGCCAAGATCTTTGACCGAGTGAACGCCTTTAACTTTAACGCCGCTCATTTCATAGTCCTTCTTTATATTTCTAGATCCAACCTGCAGAATCTGGCACTTGTTTATATTAAAAAGGCGTTTCCTATTTTACTGACCAATCTGACATTTTACGCAAATCTTCTTGTAGGCTCCGCCTGTCACATAGTATAAGTACCGCATTGCCGATATTCGTGTCGTCCGCAAATTTACTAATGAAATTATTGAGACCAAGGTCAATGTCGTTGATGTAAATGACGAGAGAAGCTGAAAGCGTTTGCGAGATAAGTCCGACTTGATTTTTAAATGAGGAAATTTTCACAGAAAAGAGCGCGGAGTCTAGCGTTCTGTCTGACCCCCACTTTCACCCCATTCTCTTTTCTAGACCACCCAACCCTTGCGCCCTCTCTCTCCCATCCACCCACATACACAGACACTCACGTAAGTTGCTTCCCTTGCAAGGTAACGATACTTCGTGCAACTTTCAATAAAACCTGGAATTCATTAGCTCGACACAAACTTCCCTCTCGGCTCTCTCTATCTCAAGTGGCGCGCATTATTCCGGCAGGAGGGAGGTGCAGAAGGTTAAAAGAAAATGTGGCCATGGGATAGTGGTGTGAGGGAGCAGCAAGCTGAAGGAGGGAAATAACGGAGAAAAAGTAAACGATGAAGTGTAGAAGGTGTAGTAGGTAGTACGGAAAAGTATGTCATGAACTCTTTAACCAATGTACAGTTTTGTTGTAATACAGTATTCAATATTCATGATGGCTAAACCACTCACATGACAAGCGATCACCAGCCTGAAACCTCCCTGAATGAGCTTTGGGGCTCAGGTGACGGATATTTGGGTACGGCTGGAATCACACATCATACCCACACTCCTCCGGAAGGCGGGACACAGCCCCTGACTGACACGCGGTACCCATTCACTGCTGGGTGTTTGGGGGCACAGCTTAAAGGAGACTGCTCATACGTCTACCTTTACCTCCCATCCATGTCCACTTCGCCCAGGAACCAAACTCGGGAGCTCTCGGTTGTGAGGCGAGCGTGCTAACAACAGTGTGTGTGCGTGTGTATGTGTGTGTGTGTGTGTGTGTGTGTGTATGGAAACGCTAAAACTCTGCTGTCTTTAAGATGCATGTATACGAAGTGCAGTGAAGCGGCAACGCTCTCTCTCTCTCTCTCTCTCTCTCTCTCTCTCTCTCTCTCTCTCTCTCTCTCTCTCTCTCTCTCTCTCTCTCTCTCTCTCTCTCTCTCTCTCTCTCTCTCTCTCTCTCTCTCTCTCTCTCTCTCTCTCTCTCTCTCTCTCTCTCTCTCTCTCTCTCTCTCTCTCTCTCTCTCTCTCTCTCTCTCTCTCTCTCTCTCTCTCTCTCTCTCTCTCTCTCTCTCTCTCTCTCTCTCTCTCTCTCTCTCTCTCTCTCTCTCTCTCTCTCTCTCTCTCTCTCTCTCTCTCTCTCTCTCTCTCTCTCTCTCTCTCTCTCTCTCTCTCTCTCTCTCTCTCTCTCTCTCTCTCTCTCTCTCTCTCTCTCTCTCTCTCTCTCTCTCTCTCTCTCTCTCTCTCTCTCTCTCTCTCTCTCTCTCTCTCTCTCTCTCTCTCTCTCTCTCTCTCTCTCTCTCTCTCTCTCTCTCTCTCTCTCTCTCTCTCTCTCTCTCTCTCTCTCTCTCTCTCTCTCTCTCTCTCTCTCTCTCTCTGAGATCAGCGTCTTCTCTTTGAACATGAAAGAACGAGTGTGTGATGCCCTGGAAAAGGATTTATATTCCTCTGCTTCCTTGTCCTTCGCAACTGCACGGGCCTGGAAAGTTACCTGTGTCTCGCGCATGTGTCCCTGGAGTTCGTCTTGCCTTCATCCTTGTATCTCTTCACATCTCTATCTCTTCCTCTTATGATGTGAGACCCTCGAAAACAAGGATATATGAACTCTGCTCTTGCACTCTTCTTAGGAGACTCCAAGTATCGACACACACACACACACACACACACACACACACACACACACACACACACACTCTCTCTCTCTCTCTCTCTCTCTCTCTCTCTCTCTCTCTCTCTCTCTCTCTCTCTCTCTCTCTCTCTCTCTCTCTCTCTCTCTCTCTCTCTCTCTCTCTCTCTCTCTCTCTCTCTCTCTCTCTCTCTCTCTCTCTCTCTCTCTCTCTCTCTCTCTCTCTCTCTCTCTATCTCTCTCTCTCTCTCTCTCTCTCTCTCTCTCTCTCTCTCTCTCTCTCTCTCTCTCTCTCTCTCTCTCTCTCTCTCTCTCTCTCTCTCTCTCTCTCTCTCTCTCTCTCATTTCCTCATGTTACAAAGGACATGTTAGCTTAGTGGTCTTTTTCGTTGTTTTCTTTCGTGATGGCCGTCGTGGTGGTGATGGTTGTGCTGACTGTGGTGGTGGATAGGTGATGAAGATCATGTTTTTTGTTTTGCTGTTGTTGGTGGTGGTTGTGGTTTTGGTGTTGGTGTTGATTCTGGTGATGGGGATGTTACTGCTTGTGATTGTGTAAGTAGGTATTGTGGCGGTGATGAGTGTGGAGGTGGTGTTTCTTAGTGTAGAGGTGGTGGTGGTGGTGGTGACAATGAGAGTGATTGTGATGATATTATTTTTGGTGGTTGAAATGGTGATGGCGGCGGTAATGAAATTGGCAGTGGTGGTGTAACTGGTAGTAACTGTGAAGGTGGTGGTGGTGATGTTGATGCCGTAGGGTGGATGGTGGTGGTGGTGGTGGCGGTGGTGGTTGTAATGGTGGTGGTACAGCGTCTTCGTTGTTAACATTGGGCCTCAGTTTTAGTGGGAAAAGTGGGCAGCTTTTTACCTCTCCACTTTTAACCACGAGCTCGTTATTTCCCGGTGACAAAGTCGCTCTTGTTGTTTTTAGAGTTGTTGCTGTTGTTGTTGTCATGCTGCTGGCGTTGTTGTTTCTTGTCTCCTTATATTTCGCGTTCTTTTCTTTTAATGGTCAGTTTTTTCTTACCTTTGGCCTTCAGCTTTGTTCTGTGACCACAACTACAACTGAAAACTATTGGAGGAAAGTCAATGTTGGGTTCGTGTAAATATAACGGTCGTAACTAAGCAAACTAATAAATTCCAACACAGCAGACTACCAGTGTTGATATTAAGAACGACAGTGCAATATTGCCAGGTAAAAAAACTAGGAACGTAAGACAAACAAAAACGATATGAGACGGAGGAAGACGAAGAGGACGGATCACAAAATAAGTCAAGGCGGGGCGGGGTAGTACGGGAGGAGGGGAGACTAGAAAGACATGTCCTTGGGTGTGGGGACGGAGGAAAGTGGAAAGAAAAGACTGGAGAAGAAGCAACGACCCGCCTTAGAAGAGGGAAGGGGAGCTTGAAGAGACTGGGGGAGGAGGCAGGGAACGCGTCTTAGGAGAAAGAAAAGAGACCCTCGAACAAGACAAATAAAGCACCCTGCCATAATATTGGCGGCGGCGGAACCATACTGAAAGCAAAACAAAAGAGCCTTGGTTCGGCGTGGATATGAGTGAGTCGTGGAGAGGAACACACTGAGCTGATGGAGTGAAGGCAGTGGAAGGAAGACGAATAGGTGGGTGGGTGTGATGGCTAAGTATTTTTCTTTGTTTTTAACCAATAGAAAAGAAAATCCATATTGGTTGACGGATATATACTATAGATAAGTGTTTGCAAGTTTTGTCACTAACCTCAGTGGGCAAGAAAATATAATTACCACTGAAGAGGGTGGCTGTGGTCGCCGAAATTTGTGTGGAATGTATCCTTGTCGCCTAGAGTCTGTTTCTTCTCTTCAGTTATGGTCACGGAAATGTAATTATCCAGTGGTCTTAAACCAAAGTTTTTGTAAATTACAATGGAAAAAATTATGTCGGAAGATATAGTTTGAAACAAGACATAAACAATAATAACTGGAGTGTTTTAGGTTAGAAAGGCACTCCATGTCATCGAAGGATAGCGGGCAAACAGTGTAGGAAGGGAGAAGAAAAGTAGAATAGTTGGGCCGGGAATGTTAACATGTTTTCTATCCCGAAAGAATGAAGTGCTGATAAATCATAGGTTCGAATCACTGAGAGGCTGATGGGAAGAAATTAAATAGGACTGGATAGGTATGTGTGAAAAAGTACTAAAGAAGAGGAGTTGAAAGTGGTTCGTTTGTGTTCGTGATGGCTTTAGATTTCATATTTCCGCTTCAAAGAAAAACAAAAAGGAATCGAAGGAGGAGCAAAGAACGCAAGAGGATAAAGTGAAAGAGGTTAGTCGGTGTCTTTCTCTTAGCCATGACTAAAATGGCGGAGGAGTTCAGAAATAAAGGGCTAAGTGAGAAGAGACCAAGGAAAGTGAAAAAAATAAGCATATTTCAAAATTTTGGGGGGTCTTTCTATCTTTTATCATCAGCAGATCAACTTAAAAAAAGTTAAGATGTTAAGAAAAAATGGAACACCAAAGAACACGATAAGGGGAGGTTTACAGTGATAGAGCTGAATGAACCGAGGGCAAAAACTACGATAAGGGAAGATATACCATAGAAGGTTGTTTATAGTATGCTTGTGTTTTTGTGTTCTCTTAAAATCAACATAGGGACTGATCTGCCTTAAAGGGGCGATGGACAACAATGCAACTTACGGAAGGGAAGGACGTATAGTGAAATATATTTTATGCTGCCTATTCTTCCCTTAAACTATCACTAAAAGGAGTTGTGGCAAGGGTAAAGGGAGGAAGACCCACAAACACAATGAGGGAGGGTTTAGTGAAAGAGGTCGGGGCATTTGTTTGTACCCGTCCCTCTCTCCGTCTCTCCGTCGTCAGAACCAACTTGGAGACGTGCGCCACCAAGGCCTCGTGTTCCCGCGCTGGCCTGCTGCTGTGCCTCTGCCTCGCCTGCTGGGTCGATGCTGCCAGCCCGGGAGGTGCTTAGCCGCTTGGGTTCATGGGTTTGAAAGCAGTTTTATATTTTCTTTTTCTTTTTTGTTTCACACTTTTTAAGAAGATTAGTGGAGGGAAGGCGGGGGGCAGACCTCAGCGTGGGTCGTTGGTAATGCATGTCTGTTTCTCCTGTCGCTCCACGCATTACTCTTCTTCAATGTATATGTATATTACGCAAAGCTGTTAAAATGGAAGTACGAATTCTTTTTCATAATCTCACCACTTTACCATAAGTATCATTCTCTGAAATGTGGAACGGAAAAAAAAAGGATAGACTACGTGTTTACAACCATCTGTATAATTCAGGTGTACTGGCGATGGTTGATGTCTATTCCTTTAAAAATTGAATATTTAAAAAAAAAACTTCCCGTTTTAAAACAAATTTAAAATTCTAACATTTTTTACATGTCAACAAGACAATCAACACGAGGACTCCCCAACACTGACTACTCTGCCCTCCCTGGAAACAGCAGATGTACCGCCATGGTTTTGACGTCAGTACAACAAATTCAAATTCACGTATTAGTTATTCCATTTCACAGAAGACTACAAGCATAGAGATTTTATAAGACAGTCCAGCTCGAAAAATAGTTTGTTCGTTTCCTTTCGTGATGTGGGAGATAACGAAAAAAAATAAAAGTGTCAGGTGACCAAGAATAGACCATTAGGCCGTGTGTCAGAAAGTATGGCTCGAGGGGCCCTGTCGTGCCAACAGGGCGGGTGTGGGAGAAGAGGCAACACAACGCTGTTTTATTGATGAGTGGACGTTATCGGCTCAGGTGTATCTTAAAGGGGGATGGAGGGACGCAGGTGTTGTGTCCAGAATCTACCACCACCTATATGTAAAATATGGTGATCTGTATTTTGTTTGGGAGTGGTTATAACTAAACGAAAACTTGAGAAGGGGAATTAAAATCATTTAATCGATTCACTTTGTCTTTAGGCTCTGCTCGAAAATTGACAAATACAACGTACAAAAATCGATTGGTTACTGATGAAAATAATATAACGTGTGTGTGTGTGTGTGTGTGTGTGTGTGTGTGTGTGTGTGTGTGTGTGTGTGTGTGTGTATGTGTGTGTGTCTATGGTCTATACAAAAATAGTAATGATAGATGCTTTATTTAACAGCCGTTATGATAAACTGTTTGTTACAAATAAATTTAACTATATAGATACATGAAAAGATGTAAAACGTTAAGGCGGGTCGGGGTTCAGAAGTATAACACATTTGTAGGAGGCTTGGACTAACGGTGGTAGGCAAGGATAGGTGGAGTGCAGAGTGGCACCTCGGCCAAATGGCGGCGAGGTGCTAATGTCAGGTCAGCTCTTGGTCAGTCATAGCGAGTGTGTGTGTGTGTGTGTGTGTGTGTGTGTGTGTGTGTGTGTGTGTGTGTGTGTGTGTCTGTCTGTCTGTCTGTCTGTCTGTCTGTCTGTCTATCTGTGTGTGTGTGTGTGTGTGTGTGTGTGTGTGTGTGTGTGTGTGTGTACAGTGGGGGAGAGAGAGAGAGAGAGAGAGAGAGAGAGAGAGAGAGAGAAAATAATGTTGCTGGTGATGTCAATATGTTTCTTTTGTCAACCCTCAGAAACAAAGAGTTGACTCCGTGGATATTGTCGAAGGTATTAATAGCGTCTTTACGAACGAGATCAGTGTCCTCGGTGAAGGGAATTAGAACGCAGTGTCTCGACTTAGTTTATGATCCATGGTTATGAAGAACACCTGGTCAAGGCAAGGATTTGTATTATTTTGTTATTTTTCTTTTGTTGTTTTGAAAATATAAATGGATTTCTGTGACAAAATACGTATACATTAATGAGAGAGAAACATAAGTGACAGAAATTTGAATAGCTCAATACAAGTAACAAATCATAAACATAGTTTGCTCATCGGAAAGTCCATTAAGTAACGAAGAGAGAGAGAGAGAGAGAGAGAGAAAGAGAGAGAGAGAGTTCGCGTTTGTCCCTCCACTTTGGGTCACGAACTTAGGCTGTACCCCAGCAGTGTTAGTGATGCAGGTTCAGAGGAATTATCTCTTAAGTGTAGCTTCATCTCGTCAGGGAGGCGATGACAGGGGTGAGAGGCAGAGTCGTTGAGCAGGAAAAACAAAGGCAGACGGTGATGCAGATAAACAGTTAGACACAGACAGAGGAAGTAAGGCCCTCACACAAACAGACACAGACAGAGATCGCAAAACACTCATGAAGGAAGATTTGTAGACGTTTTTGGAAGTCACGAAACAATATGATGCTTAGTATATCCACAGAAAAGACGTATTACATGCACAGCGAACTTCTTACTAACATTTTTATCTCTCCTCTGGAATCATAGAGCATTAAGGTGAAATATGTTAAAGAAAATAGTAGAGGAAAGTGAACAAATGGGAAGTGCAGCAGCTCATATCACTGAAGTAAGTCGGTCAGAAGGAGGCGAAAACTGCTCGTACTGTCTAACGCATGCACTGGAAAAATGTCGATGAAATATTTCGTCGTAAAAATATAGTCGTTTGGGAAAGAAAGATAAATGGTAAGACAGAGAAATGCTGAACGAGGAGGACGAGTAAGTCAGTTTGTAATTTAGTGGACCAAGATGTTGAGACGGCATGTAACGTGTGTTTGCCAAGGGTAGAGAGAGAGAGAGAGAGAGAGAGAGAGAGAGAGAGAGAGAGAGAGAGAGAGAGAGAGAGAGAGAGAGAGAGAGAGAGATAGAGAGAGAGAGAGAGAGAGAGAGAGAGAGAGAGAGAGAGAGAGAGAGAGAGAGAGAGAGAGAGAGAGAGAGAGAGAGAGAGAGAGAGAGAGAGAGAGAGAGAAAAAAAAGTAAAAGGGAGGCTAAGGTTGGTAGTGAGAGAGGAATGGGTCTGAATAAAGGAAAATATAGAAAAGAGGGAGGTAGAGATACAGTGAAGATATTAAGAAATCGGAAGGATAAGGCAATAAGGAAAAGGGGACATTATATAGAAGAGGTAAAGGGAGGTGGTGGTTGTGGTTGTAGCGGTTGTGGTTCTGAGTCTATGTTAAAAGCTTATAAACTGAGAGAGGGTCCTTTATTCATATTTAGGTTGAAAATTCATTTTTCCTGTGTCGTGTGATCTTCGTTTCCAAGCTTCGTGAGACCCACAAGCCGAGCACACACAGTTCCCCTTGATAGTGTGTACCTTGTGTGTTTGATGTAGGTTGTATAGGTTAGTTTTTAACAAGCGCATTGAAAAATTGATGTGTGTGTGTGTGTGTGTGTGTGTGTGTGTGTGTGTCATAGCCGTAGATAGGGAGGGTTATGTCACTCGCCATCTTGCATCTATACCCTTCATGCTCACTGCCTCCTACCCAGCGTTCCTTCATCATCGTAAGCTGTTCGAATTTCAGGCATAAGCGCTGGGTAGGGGGCAGTGAGCCTGAGCGGCATTGATGCAAGATGGCGTCAAGGGAGCCCATTGCCAAAACTGTCCCTATCTGCGGCTCTGGTGTGGGGGCGTGTGTAGGCCCAGCATGCGAAAAATCCGTCGGTGCAATGTATTTAAATTTACGCGATAGTTATATTTTCACGGATTATTATTATTTATTTTTTATAATGGTGTTGCACTTCGTTATCTTTAGAGACTTTTTTTACATCTATCATTGTTTATTGTAGACATGCAGCTAACCATACATAGACAAATGAAGAGATAAATAATTGTTATATGGTCTTGTCGGTTACCATATTAAAGTGTGTTTTCATTTTTCCTCTATTTACGAGTTGTGTTTTCTTCCTTTGTTTTCCTTTGTCTTCCTTTGTTGAAGATGCAGCGCTATTGTGTCCTAGCAGAGAAGATTCCAGGGTCATTCGCGCCACATACCTGTCTCGAAAATTAATTACTCCGGTTCATTGATTGCCTGTTGGGATTTACGTGCAATTTGCTAATAATGACCAACACTGATTCTCTCCTTATAACAGTAGTGACAGCTGCGTCCAGGCCACTGCTCTCCACACCCTCTGCTCCTCATTACATGTGATTACCTTTATGACGAACACCTGCACCAGACCAGCGATAACAGGTGTAAAATTTAAGGGCACACAGGTGAGCCATAAAGCACCTCCCACATGGCGCTCTCGTGGTGTTTTTAGGTTCGGGGGATTTGTTTGTTCGTGAAATGAGAGTCTAGTTTGCGTGTCGTGTCTGGGCAGGTGGCTCGTCATTTCACTTGCATCGCGTTGCCAGGTGGAGGTGATGCAGTCCATTGGTGTCTTACCTGGCGTCCAATCGTCCCCCGTTAGGTGTGAATGGAAAGACAATTTGACTCCCTTCCCGCCGTGATGCGAAGCTGCTTTTCTTTTATCCTTTTTCCGTGCAGTATTTATGCAGGTAATTATCCTTAAAACCTCGCTTCAGCTGATTTATTATGCGTGATCATTCTTCTTTTATTTACGTCCTCAGAAAACGAAGAAGACTTTTTGCATGTGATCGGATTACACACACACACACACACACACACACACACACACACACACAGAACCACAAACACACAATACACATCATCCCATGGTCATCGTCCCTTACCCTCACCCAACAACAGCAGCTTGAGAGGGTTCAAAAGAGGGCATTCAGGGTCATTTGGGGAGGCGGTGGCTGAGTCGTCATAGTAACGGCCCCGTGTTCAGGAGGACGCGAGTTCAATCCCCGCCCGGTGCCACCAAGCTGGGATTTTTAGCCACCGCCGAGTGGCTTAAAACTACTCACATGCTGTCCAG
>NC_066510.1:4732276-4737276 GCF_024679095.1 Eriocheir sinensis | reverse complement strand
TTTCTATTCTCGTGACGTCATCCTTCTGCCAGGGCCGTGCGTGTTACTGCTTCGGAGCGGCACGTCGACACAACGAACATTGTTTCGTCTGTTTTTTTTTTCGTATTTTGTCCTGACCTGCTTGTTTTAGTCCAGAAATATTCGTTTCTGTAGCCTGTATTCCTCCATTATTTTCTATCCATATTAAACGCTTCTTGTGGCCGATGAATGGAAGTTTTCTTTTCATTGGCAAAGAAAGTAAAGGTGGTTATTTTCATTTCGTCAGTTTCGGCACGGCGTCGTAGGGATGCAGAGAGGCCTCACAGCGTCATCATCAACCACTACGAGTCCGTTTGCCGCCACAGATACCTCTACCGACGCCGAGGCCTCATAGTTCGGAGACATAATGTTGTTTCCGCAGGTCTGCGGCTGGGCTACCGTCCACCGTGGCAGGTCGCCGGGCTGGAGGGGGAGCTTGTATTCACGGAATGTCGCCTGTGCCGCTCGCCGCTGTCAAACACCATCGAACATTACTGCCTGGCCTGCCCCACTGTTCGTGGTTTGCTACCTCAGGGGCAGCCGTTGGATGCTGTCTGCCGCCACCTCTTGCACCACGACTTCCTCGATGCAATCCTTGTGCGCCACCCTCGTTTTGGTGGATGTTCATAATATGTGCCCTACGCGGCACTTGTACCGTTAGTTCTTTTTTTTTTTCTGAATTGTGTATACTGCATCAACTTGCCTCCTGTTTTAGTGTGTGTGTGTGTGTGTGTGTGTGTGTATCCATTGCTACTTAAAACAGTTGCATCTGCTAATACTTGTTTTGTCTGACGCTATTGCGCAATAGATTTATCAAACAACAATAAGTCCCCCCCCCCCCCCCTTTCTCTCTCTCTCTCTCTCTCTCTCTCTCTCTCTCTCTCTCTCTCTCTCTCTCTCTCTCTCTCTCTCTCTGTGTGTGTGTGTGTGTGTGTGTGTGTGTGTGTGTGTGTGTGTGTGTGTGTGTGTGTGAGGGACTACGTCAGAGCTACGTCACGTTAGCCTCGCTTCGGAATCCACTACATTCGGCTGAGTTCACCATTCCGTTACTCTTATGATTCATCTACACCTTGCCTTGAAACATATTGAATAAATAAAGGTAAGGTATGAAACATGCTTTGCCACAATATTACCCTTACCCGACGATCTGGTAAAAAAAAAAATTCAGAAATTATAAAACACGGCCTCAGAAACCCATAGTAGAGAATGGTGCCAACTCTGAGGCAGCTCGCTTTATCCCTAGTTTGTGATCCATTCATGTTACTAACCTCAATACCTAGTTGTTGAATTTTGCAAAGATTTTTTTTCCAAACTCCTTTAGAAAATTCAGATAAAGTACACCCATTGATTTGGTTCTGCCGTAAAATGAAAAGGTCAAAGTAAAGGTCAGTAGGTTGGACGAATATAATCTCTTCTGAATCTGTGTTGTGAATCTTTAACTAGCTTATGATATGTCATTCAAAGCTTATGACCATCGAGTCGATGCACTGAAGCTTCGTAACTAGGACGAGTGACCAGAATGAAAAGAAAAAAAATAGTACCTAAATTATTTACGTTAACTCCATATTTCGAATAAATAACCATGGCTAGTCTTCTGTAACATCTAAATACCTGATTAAAACGAGAAATAAAGGTCAAAACAGATTTCTAATGACTTACTTATTTCTCTAAGTGGAGTGACATATCCCAGCAGTGAGGGAGGAAAAGAGGGAGGAATCACACACATTTCACTTTCGTCCGTCGGTGTGTTTAAATGGCTGAGTGATTCTCGTGCTGCAAGGGAAACGGTACCTGATGACGCGGTGACAATACAGGGACAAATTAGTGACATGAGCACCGGCACTTAGTTTGGCTGTAGTGCGTTTCTTGTCGATGATCAGCAATGGAGAAGGATGAGAGGATAGACAGAGCGAGCGGCGAGTGACGAGCAGTATGCTGGGACGAGGTATGGCTGATCCAGTTCTTATTTCAACGTTTCTTTGCTTTTATATGGGTTATCTTAGGTGCTCGTAGTGATATTTCGTGTTAGAGTAACTTCTCTTGATAGACGTGGAAAGAACGCATTTGCTGTGGTAATAAGTATCCTTGTGTATATTTGCGATGATTAATAGCGACGAAGCATGCGAGCTGCGCAGCGTGGTAAGATGAGACAGCGAGATGATAATTTTGCTTTAGTTTTTTTTTTCTTCAGGTAATACATCGACTGTTGGTATTTTATTGTAAATTTTGTTATTTTGTATGGTTGTGTGTGTTGTGGGAATGGTTGTGATTTGGGGCTCGTTCACTGATGCATTTACGGCGTCTAATAATTTAACAAGTGGTGTGTTCGTGTAGCTTAATAAGAGTTATCAACTGTTTCTTGGAATATTTAGATTGTATTTCAAGTGATCCCAAAGTTCTGCTGTGATATGAAATGCCGTTGTGTTACGGCTGGTGGTGTCTGGAAAATATCTGTCAAGGTGAGTATGGAGGTATCTAATTTGCGGTGCTTGATAATAGTCTGGTATGGTGGTAGTTTATTGTCTATATCATTTCGTCTTTTTCATTGGATACTCAGTTATTATTACGATTCCTATTTTCTTATTTTACTCACTGTCATCATTTGTAATATTTTTATTAGTGTTGTTATAATATCATGCCTATAATTTTTTTTCTTCTAATTTTTTGGAGGAAATATTTACTATGTACTTTGATCACATGATTTCCCTTGGCATTACTTTTTTTTGTAATGGACGCTTCTCTCTCTCTCTCTCTCTCTCTCTCTCTCTCTCTCTCTCTCTCCTCCCCCACAAGTATTGGGTGTTTGGTGGGTGCCGGCTGGTCGGCTGGCTGGGTACTGGCGGCCTTCCGGACATCCATCGCGGGCTGAGCCTATTGCATTGCGCTGCCGTATTACAGAGTGAAAGTTGCAAGCGTGAAATTACAAGGGTCACTCCACCGTGTTTGTATGTTTGTGTGCCTCTGTGTGCCTCTGTGTGAGTGTATGTGTGTGTGTGTGTGTGTGTGTGTGTGTGTGTGTGTGTGTGTGCAGGATGGCGCTGGTTGGTGTTTGTCGTCAAGCTTTGTTATTTAGGACTGTATGAAATAACTTCCTTTGTAATATTTAGCATTTCTTTATTTTTTCGGAGTTGTAGCTTAGGATTGTTCCCTTTTATGATTTTAATTGCCGGTATATTTTTTGTATTTATACTCTGCTGATTTTTTTTTTTTTTTTTTTTGTGACTAAAGTAAATTTGATACTTTTATTTTTGTTGTTTCACTGATATCTCTCCAGTTCTTTACCAGTATTTTTTTCCACATCCCTGCAAATACGTACTTAATTTTCCGTCTTCGGAGATATCTAATCAAAAATAAAAGTCACTCCCATTTGCAGAAGCTAAATGAAACTCTATTTTTTTTAACACACACACACACACACACACACACACACACACACACACACACACACACACACACACACACACACACACACACATGCGAATCCCTACTACCACGAAGCCTAACGCGAAATACCTTGCAACATAGCATTTCCTCCTCGTTTTGTGCACAGCCAACGAGAGAGAGAGAGAGAGAGAGAGAGAGAGAGAGAGAGAGAGAGAGAGAGAGAGAGCAATGTAGGTTGTAGGAATAATATAATCCACATCTGGTAAGGTTTCTCGTGTTCCTGTGTTGCAGGGGTAGTCTCGTTTTGGAACTTTGTGCTATGAATTGGTAGCTGTCAAGTCTTGCCCAGGGAATGGCTGAGAGAGAGAGAGAGAGAGAGAGAGAGAGAGAGAGAGAGAGAGAGAGAGAGAGAATAATTTTAACAAGCTTACTGTTCGATTCCCTTTGGTCTACTTCCATACTCTAGTCTCTATTGCCTTCCTTCCCTTGTTTGCCTATTTTTTTTTTTACAGCAGTTCAAGGGCATTAAAAAAGGTAACAAATGTTATAAAAAAAAGCCCGCTACTCACTGCCCCTAAAAAGAGTTAGAGGAGTGGCCGAAAGATAGGTCAATTTCGGGAGGAGAGGTGTCTTGATACCCTCCTCTTGAAAGAGTTCAAGTCGTAGGCAGGAGGAAATACAGATGAAGGAGGATTGTTCCAGAGTTTACCAGCGTGAGGGATGAAAGAGTTAAGATGCTGGTTAACTCTTGCGTAAGGGATTTGGACAGTAATGTATAAAGGGATGAGCTTGAGTAGAAAGTCGTGTGTGGCGAGGCCGCGGGAGGGGGTGAGGCATGCAGTTGATGAGGTTTCAGGCCCCGCTCCACTGTCAGCGCAGCGCTCCGCAGGCCCGTCAGCAATAATGATGTTAGCCTCAATAATAATCCACGATATACAGTTATTCACACCGTCGTAGTGAGTGATTGAGTCTTAATTGCTTTCATGGATAACTTACTGATGTCCTTTTAATAAACTTGGCATCATTATAGTCACTTGGCCATGTTTTGGTTCATGCTAATCACAATACCTTTCCTTTTTTTATTGTATCACAACTATCCATTATTTCATATTCCATTTATCTGATATTTCCTCTATATTATCACAATTTAATGTTCAACGATTATTTCCAACTCACTGAACATTTATCACACACAATTTATCTTCGAGTACCAAACACCAATTAATAGCCATGATCGGTTATGTTACGAATTCCCTCAATTTCAGTTTGAAGAACTACACAACACTGGTCATTCGTTGAGTGGCTGATTTCAGGCTTCTTGTACCTCACACAATTTATGCATTTCCTCTCAGCCATGGAACAGTCTCTTAATTTATTATCACCAGCGCACATGCTGTTGGCCTCAAGATGACCGTATCTTTGACAATGGTAACATATTATTGCATGGTATCTATCTTTTACAGTGTACACTCCCCATTCTAGTTTTATCTTGTCATGATGTTTAAGAATCAACTCTCTAATAGTTGGATCACATTTCAAAATACAGAGCATTGTGCCACCAGCTGCAGGCTTGCTAAAAAAAATTATAATTTTCCCCT
>NC_066510.1:4724776-4727276 GCF_024679095.1 Eriocheir sinensis | reverse complement strand
CTGCCCATTTACTTGTCCTGTTTTATATATATATATATATATATATATATATATATATATATATATATATATATCTATCTATATCCCTCTCTCTCTCTCTCTCTCTCTCTCTCTCTCTCTCTCTCTCTCTCTCTCTCTCTCTCTCTCTCTCTCTCTCTCTCTCTCTCTCTCTCTTCTCTCTCTCTCTCTCTCTCTCTCTCTTCTCTCTCTCTCTCTCTCTCTACTTATAAAACCGTTGATTGTATTGGTTATAAATTAAGGCGACTGGCATGTGTAACCTTTAATAACAATAAATACAAACTTTAAAAAAAATAATGTATAGTGGCTGGGATGTTGGGAAGCTTTCAGTCAACTAAGAAGATTTTCAGTCACAGTCAATTATGAAGAAAGGGGCTCGCGCAGTGTACTGTGATCATTTGTGATGTTAATACTAGCGAAGGAAAAAAGTTAATTGGACACTTCGGTAGGGAATCACGACGTAGCTTCACGACATTTCCACAGTAGCGGCAGTAGGTCAAGGGAAAAAAAGGGGGGGCGGGAGAAAGTCCGCTAAGTGCTTCTTGGAGAAAGAAATCTTGGGAAACTGGTGAAAATCATTCTTTAATAAAAGTTATGAATTCGTTGTTTGAAAAATGTTAATACATTCTTCGATAAAAGACCCTTTAATGTTGACATCTGTAGTAACAAATTAAGTTAGTTTTACTATCACGAATAACTGTACTAAAAGGCGAAAAAAAACATTGCCATTCTTTACAATTTTAATTGTTTTAGTAACCACACTGGTTAAAAAGAGAAGTAATATATTAGCCTTCATTTTTTAAAATTTCAGTTTCCAATCAGCATTGAAAACATATGTACAGAACTCAACAATGAGAAAATATTTAATTTTGATGAGAAAGTAAACACAAATTAAGGAAAAAAAAGCTGCACACCAATAGACCGTGAAACTAGAAAAGCAAAATCACAATGAAATGCCTGCAAGGACTAAATTACTCGTTCGTGATGGCATAAAGAACATGGAAGCAAAATCAATCAGAAACAAAACAGATGCAGTATAACATAATAGAACTACAAGAAATAAGAACAGGATAACGTGAGAAAGTTAAGCTTAATGAAATTCAATAAAGTATTAATAAACTTTGAGTACTATCGTATATAAGAAAGTTCTCTTTGAAGACGGATCAATCTGATGTATACTACAAGAAAGCCAACCTTAGAATTGACGTACATTCAGGCCAAGATAATGTCATTTTAAGGCCTACGGGTGACTATAACATAATAATTTATATATATTTATCCAAATAATAAAGTATAAATATGCATCACAACAGCTCATGTATTAACAATATATGAAGTTTGATAAACTCTTAAAACTGATAGAAAAGTGAAGCTCCCGGGAAGAGAGCGTTGTAAGTTGCTTGATAATTAGCCGTAGAAGTATTTTTTAGTATGCATTTAAAATAAAATTGGAAAATCTGAAGGTCTGGAAAAATGAAACAATAATATTAATACGTAAGAAAATGATTCCTAACGTATATATACATATATATATATATATATATATATATATATATATATATATATATATATATATATATATATATATATATATATATTATATATATATATATATAACCCTAAAGTCAATAAGCATGAAATGGTTTCGAATTGGGTTTATGCGTATTAAACACGGTAAAGGGGAAATAACACTTGAGTATAGAAAACCTTTGGTTTGTATTCGTTGACTTCATAAAGGCCTTTTATTCAGAGACAGTGGAATGCGATTTCACAAACACTGCTGGGGAAGTCATGTGGAGCTCTTAAAAACATTTACAATCATGGAACAGTACCTCTTCATGAAGTTGTCGGAAAAGTTAAACAATATATGAAATGAATACCTGAGTATTGCTCAACTCTTGGGTGACATTCTTTTTAGGATGTCTACTGGTGATGTTTTGCTGATGATTGAATGACTAAATAGTTGAGGGCTACAGGAAGAGATTAAGATGTATAACAATGATAATAAAGTTACGCTCCAGAACCATGCTCATATTGAGCAAATAGACCCCAAAGAGGAAGCTCTATAAATGCATGCATGCGGGCATGCAGGCAGGCAACGAGGGAAAAAAGGAAGGAAGATAAAAGGACAAAAAATGTAGGGAGCAGGTAGGCAGATATTAGTGAAGGTATTGGGGCGGCTGGGTAGGCAGGCAGGGAGGCAAACAGATAAAATGGGAGGCAGACAGTCTTATAGATAGGTGGGGAGCAGTGAGCCCCTTGTGTGTCCAAAACCCAAGTAAAGTGAATCAAAGTCAGGGTCGAGTCAGGAGTCGAGGAGGCAAGCCAGATAGGTGCACAGGCTGGGAGGCAGAATCAAATCCAGTCAGGTGGAGATGGAGATAGGGAGCTAGATAAGCTGGGAAATAGGCGGCGATGCGATGTGGGGGACGAGTAGCTGGCTGACTGTCTAGCCCACCAAATTCTCCTTCTTTTATACCAA
>NC_066510.1:4698361-4724676 GCF_024679095.1 Eriocheir sinensis | reverse complement strand
CATTAGGAGTCATGGACACATTTTTTAAGGGAAACAGGACTTCGATCCAGAAACAACGTAATGAAGAGATTTTGATTGAATTCGACTTAATTTTACTGGAAATCTGGATACAGCGAAGGATGCAAAAATATCAAGCACACTCATAACTATGGACCATCTTAAGGCCTGCTTCACACGAGCGGTTTTTCCCGCGCGGTTTAGAAATCAATCAAGTTCAATGAGGACCTTCACACGCTGGCCATGTGAAGGGCCTCGTTGAATTTCATTGATTTCTAAACCGCGCGAGAAAAAACGCTCGTGTGAACCGGGCCAGAATACTTGTCAGTTTGTCGGTGTTCGTTCGAGATGGAGAATGTAAAGAAGAGAGTGATCTCTATGTATACAATGAACAGGGTGTTAAAAAGGAAACGACTACGTTAGGCCCCCTTTACAAGAGTTGTTTTCTCCCGCGCGGTTTCCGCGCGAAAACCGTGCGGTTTAGAAAACAATTAAGATCAATGAGGCCCTTCACAGGCTGGCCGCGCGGCTATATTCCCGCGCGGCAATGATTTATCAAGGGAGGTCTCTTCACTCCCTCAGTGACGTCAGTCGGGTAGGGATAGCGGTCAGGTCAGTCTGGGCTGCTATCAGGCCTCAACCTCACTGTTTTCCTTCTGTTGTTTGTTTGTTTATTAGTATTATTACTCGTTGTAACATACATAATGAAAAGGTAACTGACTGCAAATAAACTGTTATTTAACTATTATTGTATAGGAATATGCAGAACAAATAACTTATTCATTAAGTATGCATAATAGTGATAATGATACATATACATCAATTGCAACTTATCAGCGAAGTCTTAAATGTTTAAGAACATAATGTCAAGACATATGAGCTTCTTGATGGGTCAAGGAATATACATATACAAGTGTAACACACACACACACACACACACACACACACACACACACACACGTGACACACTGTATAATGGTACAGTATAATTCGTGTGTAACACACACACACACACACACACACACACAGTATAATGGTACAGTATAATTCGTGTGTAAGACACACACACACACACACACACACACACACACACACACACACACAGTATAATGGTACAGTATAATTCGTGTGTAAGACACACACACACACACACACACACACACACACACACACACACACACACACACACACAAAGTATAATGGTACAGTATAATTCGTGTGTAACACACACACACACACACACACACACACACACACACACAGTATAATGATACGCATACCTTGCCACTAAGCAAGGCTTTGCCGTTTATTGAAACCGGTTGTAATATTCATATCATATCATTTACATATAGATACCATATATATCGTATGATATTCAAATTCATATATACACAATATAACACATTCATGTTCACATCAGATAATATGTTTTGTTATCGTATCCATGCCGTATCAAATACTCATTATAATCACATCACATTCATATTCATAACAGCCTATCACATCTCAGTAACATGGTATAGTTATTCATATTCATTTCTCATTCATATCATATAAGCATATTTTATTCATATCATATATTCATATCTTTTACATCTATATTCATATCCATTTTTCATGTTTATATTCATATAATTATATCATGTTATTATTTTTTTTCACATGTATTATGCATAGCATATTTAAAGAATCACATCATGCTCATACTATATTCATTAGTAATTAGTCATACCATATACATAATCATATCACAGTCACATTCCTCTCATAACGCATCATATTCATATATTCACATCATTGAATATTCATATTCATATATAATACATGTGTAACAGGCTATTTTTATAAACTTTATTATTGGCTGTTATTATGCCGGTGTACCAGTCTGTATTTCCCCCCGTCTGAGATTCCCCTAGGCCTAGGGGAAATTCTGGCCCAGGATAGATCTCCCCCAGGTGGAATTTTTACCCAGGATAATATTCCCCCCTTCTGGCCAATAACCCCCCCCACCCCCCTCTCTCACACACACAACCATCAGATCACGAAACAAGTTAAACAATGAAATAAACTAAACCGTCATTCTTTTAACAATACTGATGTAATATATAGAAGAAGTGAATGTTTACAACTATGACCGTAACAAGTAAACGCACCTCATTACAAAACATTAATTCCAACACAACGAGGCAAACTGGCGGTGCATGGCTGCAGGAGTGGTTAGCGTGCCGGCCCCGCATTCGCCGCGTTGTGGATGATGCGGGTTCGAATCCACCGCTAACCATCTGGGATTTTTCATTCACCGCCGAGTGGCATAAGACTATCCACATGCTGTCCTGAAGACCACCCATCAGCCCGGACTTTAGAAGAACTTGTGCAAGTGAAATCAAGAATGAGTTCAGGGGGGCAGCATGAGCCAATAATAATGTAAGTTGGGGGCATACGCTGTATCAGCGCGTGGCCTCGGTGCTCATCTCCGTGACACTGGCCCTTGAGTCTGTGGTGGGAGGGAGCCTATTACCCCGGGACACAGGGCCAGTGTGACATCCGGGTTACCACAGTTTACCTTCCCCAGATTTCCCCAGGTACCCACTTATCGACCAGTCTGAGAGGGAGGATGAACAGCTGGGTGAGCTGCACGCTGACTGCCCGGGCCGGGATTCGAACCCGGGCCCGTGGAGTAGTAGCCAGACGCGCTGACCACTAGACCACGGAGGCGTCTGATAATGGCGCCACTATAAACAATTGCTCGCGCCATGACGGGCTCGGGCCGACCATCAGGCCCCCAAGGAATAGCCTACAGGCGCTATAGGCCTTATGTAAAAAAATCACTAATTTGATTGTAATGAGACAGGGACTTCAGGATTACGAAAAAAAAGTCTGTCGTAGTCACTTCGTAGCGGTTCGTAGACGCAAGTTGTCAAATCACATATCGCGGGAATTCGCAGCTCATCGGCATAGAATTCGTGAAGGTGGGAAAGCCCCTTAAGTTACTTAATTAGCTGCTCAGGGTTCACTTCATCCCTACCTTTATCCTCGTCTCCCCCTCCCATTGTCCATAGTGCCATATGACCTATGTTGTCCTGGCACATTTGCATACGTCATAAACATTACAATACATTACACTGCTTGCCCTTGGTGACCTGAAAACCGTGAGG
Organism: Eriocheir sinensis; assembly: GCF_024679095.1. Taxonomy (NCBI): domain Eukaryota; kingdom Metazoa; phylum Arthropoda; class Malacostraca; order Decapoda; family Varunidae; genus Eriocheir; species Eriocheir sinensis. Next base: position 4,721,524 of record NC_066510.1, on the reverse strand, counting down.
GGGTGAAATGGCCAGGAGGGAGGAAATATATCCTATGCCTGTAATTCCTCCCCAGGGAAAAACAGCCCAGACCAATTTTCCCGGGAGGGAAATTTAACCTAAGCCAAGGGGAACTACAGTCAGGGGGGAAATTTTTCCTGCAACACAGGACAAACCCTCATTTTCCTTTATATAATACACCCGTAATGGATTTTAAACCTACTGAGTGTACTAACTATACTTATCTCACAATGCTGAACATATCATGTAGCTACTTAATTTGTTTGTTGCTTCGCTGGTAGCACGCAGCCACTTGGCGGACACCTCCTTGTTTTGGGGATGGTGGTGGTGTAAGATTTATCCCCTCAGAAGGGGAAACGGGCCTTTGTCATATTGACGGCCCGTCGCTGTGGTGGCAGGTAGAACCCGCCGGCTGGCGTGCCAGGCGGGGAAACGGGTGCACATGGCAACCCGTAGCTGAGCCGAGCGAGCAACTCAACAGTCTATAGGTGGCCCAAAGGCGGGGAGAGTTGCTCGCTCGACAAGTGCTGGCGTTCCATTGTTTTGGGGAAAGGAAAACACGCTCATTGTAGGTCCAGTTTTGAAGTTTCCTTCACAGTAAGGCACACAGCACTTGTATGACAGTATTTTCTTAGTAAGAGGCACAAATAATGTTAATGTTTACAAGTTTTTCACGGTTTTCGGAGTCAATAATGCACAAAACAGAGCTCTCCCTCTCCCGACCGCAGCTGATCTGACACTACCTCGTTGTCCTCGCAGGCTCGCACTACCTGGCCTACGTCACGACCTACTCTTAACCCCAATGAAGAGGCCTCCCCCTCTAGATGGCCTTGGATTTATCGGCCGCGTGCACTGCCAACCCGCGCGGCGCCAGGCGGTTCAGAATACTATAGAAGTCTATGGGGGCCCTTCAGACGGGAGGTTATTCCCCGAGCGGCAGAGGTTGGGTGCTGCTCTTCTGCTGCCAATTTTCAATCAGGTATGCAGTTTTAAGTATTTATATGAATAGTTTTTGTTTATTATTATTATTATTATTATTATGGTGATGATGATGATGATTATGATTATTATTATTATATACACTGTAGTAGCAGAGGTACACTATGAATATAACTATGTTTTACAGAACATCATGGCAAGTCATCTTGACACTGAACTTCTCTAGTGGAAGTGGAAAAGAGACCTGCACTTTGGGATCCTTCATCATATTATAAAGACAAAAACAAGAAAATACAGGCCTGGGAAGAGGTGTGCCAATCACTCATTGAAGGTTATGAAGAAAAGAGCATGTCAGAGAAGTACAGTTTAGGTAAGTTTGATTATATATGCTATATTCACGAACAGAAACATACAAATATACTTGAAATTTATCTTCCCTTTCAGTGTCTTGTATATGTCAGCTTGAAATGTCTGAAGTCTACATAGCCTACTCATCATTACACTACATTATATTGCCAAGCTACTTTCCCGACATCACTACTGAAATAATTACAATAAGCATCCCTGATTTTATTGGCATACCTTCCACCCTGTAATACTCTTCCTATCCCAGAGTCTTGAAGTCCTGACGTCATCACCAAAGTATCATCATAACTGTACCCATCTCTTTGGCGAACATAGTTATGCAAGACACAACAGGCGTTGACAATGTCAACAGCAAAGTCAATGTTAACATTCAGAGGTCCATGAAATATTCTCCACTTGTTTGACAAAATACCAAATGCACACTACACGTAGCGCCTTGCTCTTGTCAGTCTATAGTTGAAAACCCTTTTCTAAATTGTTATATTTCGTCCACCATAAGGGCGAAGCAGATTAGGTGAAAGTCCAAATGCCTCATCACCGACAAGAACATGCGGCAATACGTCAGACGTGCCAGGCAACCGTTTTGGTGGTGGTATATTCATGCTATTCTCTTGAATTTTTTGCCATAAAAGGGAATCATGAAATATAGTTGAATCTGCATTCTTGCCATATGAGCCAATGTCTACAAATGTAAAATTGTAATTAGTAGGGGAAGGTGGGGCAAAACGGCACCCTTAAGGTTTCACTCCAGATTCTGCAGCAATTTTGTACTATATTCAGAGATAGTTGGTGTGTTTGCAATCTTTATTCATCTTTAAAGAAAATAAACTCTTTGGAAGAACCACTTTGGATCCTTTACTCATGAGAATAAAAAAATAAAATAGCCACAGGTGGGCCATTTTGTACAATGGGTGGGGCAAAACGGACCTCACATATGGGGCAAAATCGCCCTCATATGGAAATGCTTGGTAACTTGCCAACACATACGTTTTGATAATCACACTAGAAAGATTACTTAACATAAAACTAAAATAATCTAGTTCTTATTCCATTAGAAAATCATTGTTCTTAGGCTCAGTAGCATGAACAACAATGAATTCTTATAAACTACTCACAAGTGAAAAGTGATATTACCTTCCTAACATAAAAGTTCTTCTTCTATTACAAAAATATATGATCTGTGGCTCAATAGCATGAACACCAATGGACTCTCATGAAACTACTCACAAGTGAAAGTGAAATTACCTTTCTGAACATAAAAGTTCTTTATGCATTACAAAAATAATTGTTCTTTTGCTCAGTAGCATAAACAGCATGAACTCACAAATTAAAAGTGACATTACCTTCCTGAATATGAAATCAATATTCATATAAAAGAAACAGAGAACACTTTGTTCTTATCTTTGTTCAGTGAAGTTGTGAGTTAGTTAGCAGCAAAAATTAATTATTGTTAAGTGGGCCGTTTTGCCCCAAGGGCAATGAAAATGTTAACAACAATCTCAGCGGAACAATGGTGGTGCATAAAAATGTTCCAGTAGTCAGACTCATTCACAGAGTAACGCCAAAGAATCATGCAATAACACATGAAATTATGAGTCACAGTATTCCTACAAACACGATTTTATCAGACCCTTACAAATAGATCAGCTGGTGATAAAATATTCTGGGATTTTTCACACACAAACAAACGACGGCGTCCAAACTTGCTCCGATGTTACAGCTGACTAATGAGCCGAGGAGTAAGAACATATCCTTATCAATAGCTGCCAGAAGCTAAAAACACAGAAGACGGGATGGTCCATATTACCCACCTGTGCCACTTTGCCTCACTGTTATAGTAGGATACCAATGTATTATTATTATTATTATTATTATTTAATATCACCACGAATTAAGCATACAATTGTCAATGGAAAAAACCCACGACAGATAGATCACGCCACCTTATAGGAATGTCGTCCGTCAGTGTTTACCGTCTCAGTTTTGTATACTTCGCATTTCGATGGTGCGCAGAGGTCACCTTGACGTACGTGAAAAATTGTAACAATTATTTTCCAACCTGTAACTCGTGACTCCTTCACGAGAGTCCGACTGACACACAACGACAGTCGCTCTCGCTCCGACGCTCCTGTACATAGGCTACGAATATATTCGCCTTAAGGAAGCTGAAGTCTTAATCAAACGCCCCCCGACAAGCCCGTTACATTTGGTTGGCAGCGGTCACCACCGCGCCTGTGCCTGCGCTACCTCGTTCTCCTCCAAGCTCCAAGCCACGAGAACTCACCAACAAACTCCGGGGACAGGCGTACAAGGAAGGAAGGAGTCAAGCCTACAAGCCCCGAGCACACCCGCGGCAACTCTACAGGCGTCAAGCCTACAAGCCCCGAGCACACCCGCGGCAACTCTACAGGCGTCCAGCCTACAAGCCCCGAGCACACCCGCGGCAACTCTACAGGCGTCAAGCCTACAAGCCCCGAGCACACCCGCGGCAACTCTACAGGCGTCAAGCCTACAAGCCCCGAGCACACGCGGCAACTCTACAGGCGTCAAGACTACAAGCCTCGAGCACATCCGCGGCAACTCTACAGGCGTCAAGCCTACAAGCCCCGAGCACACCCGCGGCAACTCTACAGGCGTCAAGCCTACAAGCCCCGAGCACACCCGCGGCAACTCTACAGGCGTCAAGCCTACAAGCCCCGAGCACACCCGCGGCAACTCTACAGGCGTCAAGCCTACAAGCCCCGAGCACACCCGCGGCAACTCTACAGGCGTCAAGCCTACAAGCCCCGAGCACACCCGCGGCAGCTCTACAGGCGTCAAGCCTACAAGCCCCGAGCACACCCGCGGCAACTCTACAGGCGTCAAGCCTACAAGCCCCGAGCACACCCGCGGCAACTTTACAGGCGTCAAGCCTACAAGCCCCGAGCACACCCGCGGGAGCTCTACAGGCGTCAAGCCTACAAGCCTCGAGCCACCAACAGGCCTACGCAGCCGAAAGCGAGGGCCACAATCTACAAGCCGCTCCCCCGCTTCAAGCCAGCACTGCTACGAGCACTGCAAGCCACTCCACGATACGGCAGAAGTATTCACACCTGCAAGGAGGAGGCACGCCCCGCTGACCTTGGAACAACCCACATGCCCCTCGCACCACAGCTGGCGGCAACACCGCCGCTGCCAGGAGCATCGACCCAAACCTCTTCCGGCAAACAGTCAGCAAGGGTACCCGCGGACATCTCCCGGTGACTGCAAGCAGTTACCACTACCGTTTCCTGCAAGGCGTCTTCTCAAGAGGTTACACACCCAAGTCGTCTTATCTGCCACCGCGGCCCATCTCTCAATATAACAAGAACGCCGCAGCCGTCCTACGTCAGGCGGCAGTGTGCCGGCATCCATCCGCGGCCGCTTAAATCGCTGGGTCAGCAGTTTCCAGCAGCCATTACGAGTCCTCCGCTGTCCGCCCTTCCCTCATCTCTCACCGCCGCTGCTGCCGCGGCCGAGGTTTCCCGACGCGACTCCAACGACTGCACGTACTCCAGGGCGTCACAAACCTTCGCCCTCTCCACTACATCAGCTGATTAATCTTGGTATTTGTGGATATACCCTTCTTGTCAAAATATGCCGGCTCGGCTTATTTCAGTTTTGTTACTTGCAGAGGCACGACCTTTTTATTTCTGTGTTCCTTACACTGTTAATCAGTCATAATTGTTAAAGTAACGTTCATTCGCATACGATATTGATTCTTTCTTATTGTTTGCTAACGGGTATATTGGGTATATTGAGTTCCCTGATCAAAGTTAATCTCCCTCAGTATGCCTGCCTCCGTTTTCTCTTCGCCGCTCGAGGGAAAACGTGAGCTTCAAAGGTATACTCACTTAAATACCACAGTGCTTATAGAGTTATTTTTTCATATACCCATAACATTATGGCATTCCATTATAACCTTAACTTCTATTACGTCTAACAGGCACCTTGCTAGCCATTCTTTCTTGCCTTTTTTTTTAGGGTTTCGGCGCAAACTATTAATTCGTACCCGTTTATTGGTTAATATTTACAGCTATCAAAATATGCTCCTATTTTGTAAATGATTTAATCCATAGTATGAACAAAGACACACTCGCTAAACTCGGCGACACTTTTATGCATTTAACACAGACCACAGACGAAGAGGGTACGGAACACGAAACCACAACCGGTGAATTTACTAAGGTAATCTTCTGTTCAGGCACTCATTATTTATCAATTACAGGCTGCAAAATTCATTCACCCCCGGGTTCGTCTGAATACTTACAACCCACTCAAGGTTCAAGAACACCCTCACCATCAACCCCTCGCAACAGCCGCAGCATTGCAGGCTCAAAGTAAGGTATCTCTCACCTGTAGTTTTTGCAAGCAATCAGGACATTCTGAACATTCTTGCTTCGCGAAACGTAGGGAATGAACACATTCAAGACAGGGCTCAGATAGGAGATCAGGAGGGTACAGGGGCGGGCATCATTCATCACACAGGAACCCTAGGCCACACCATCAGCGGAAGGCTGCCTTTTGCCTTATCCACGGGAATTGTTTTCATGATTCAGACAGTTGTTCTGCAATACAAAAGGCCTAGGAGGAACATAAGTACAAGTCCTCGGTGGACAGTAAACCACACTCCTCTTCTCAGAATAAAAAGACATGACTTCGTGATAGCCCCAAGGGGTACATCCAAGTGTCCCTTAAGGACAATACTAATTGGGAGCAACTTGACTCCGTCATTGCCGCCTTGGGACGGGCAAGCATAATTGCCCTCCCTTGCAAGGTGGGCAACATTTCACCCACCTTAGCGGTTGACACAAGTGCGACAGTCAATGTCATCTCCGACTCCGCTTACAGGTCACTGACACGACAGGCGAGTGGGGAAAATTGGCCGCTCCAAGAGAACGACCTGAATGTGGTAGGTGTGACGGGCACCACTTTGGGAATCCTTAGGCGAGTACCACTGACAGTCAGCTTACATGAAAAAGTATGTCCCTTTCGAGATTTCTTTTATGTCTCTAGCAGGTTTGCCTTACCTGTGGATGGGATCTTAGGATTAAACGCCATGAAAGACCTGCACATAACCATAATCCCTGAAAGCAACGCGATCGCATATCAAGGCCGACGCATCCAGGGGATGGTAAATCCATCGCCTCTGTCACCTGTAATCCCACCCTCAGAGTGGGAAAATGACCAACCCACCACAGACTCAGGGACTGCCACCGCCCAAGTGTCACCTCTTACGGTTAAATCACACAAAAACATTGCAGACTTGTGGCGGACAGTAACGGCAGTCGTAGAAGGTCCTCAAATAGTTCCGGATCGTGCTGCAAAACTTGTTAAAATCCGTTTGCCTAACGCCCCTCCAACGGGCAGTGATGTGTGTATCGACGGAGCTCCTCACATACACCGAGTGACGGTGGTGGTAACTCTTGCGACAGTCAAGGAGGGAGATTTTGCAGAGGCATTGGTAATAAACACGTCTGGATCCCCTGTATCTTTAAAACACGGTGTTAGATTATGCCAGTATGGGAGAAATGTCGCCCCGGAATCAGCTGAATACCCTTCAGCCCAAGTCTCCGGCATAACTTCGGCGTGTCAGGCTTCTCCCGAACAAGACACAGCTAATTTAGGGGCATTCCTAAAAGTTGCACGCTATTCCGAGATTAAGCCAACCTTAGTCCAGCTACTGGAACATTATAGGGGGTCGCTTGCTCTACCTGGCGAGCCGCTTGGAGTTACGCAGTGTGCTGAACACCTCATTAACTTAAAACCCAATACAAATCCTGTATATATCAATGCGTACAAGCTCCCACACAGTCAAGAGGGAGATCGTGCAACAACTTATCTCTGAAATGTTAGAACAAGGTGTCATCAAAGAATCGAATTCCCCGTGGATTTCACCCTTGTTTCTGGTTCCAAAGAAAGACGGTTCTTGTCGTCCTGTGATTGATTTCCGGCGTGTGAACAACGCGACCGTGGATGATCATTTTCCGCTTCCCGTTCTTAGAGGTCTTCTGATGTGTCTCGGTAGAGGAAATAAAGTCTTTACGAGTCTTGATCTGGTCAGTGGCTATTGGCAACTGCCCATGGCCCCCGAGTCACGTGAAATAACGGCTTTCAGCACGCCTCATGGCCACTATGAGTGGACGAGGATGCTGTTCGGGCTCAAAGGAGCTCCCTTGACCTTCCAAAGGACAATGAACAGTATTTTTGGTGATTTGCTGGGTAACTCTGTCTATGTGTATTTAGACATCATCATAGCAAGTAAAGACGTGCATGCGCAAATGGAAACACTAAAAGCAGTCCTACACAGACTTGAAGAGGTCGGATTAAAGCTCAAAATCACCAAATGTGAATTTTTAAAGCCTCGGATCAAGCTCTTGGGGCATGTCGTGGACGAATTCGGCATCCACACAGTGGACGACAAAATAAAAGCTATTGCCGAGTTCCCTCAGCCAACGTCTGCGGACAAGGTATGGTCTTTCTTGGGTGTCGCAGGTTATTACAGGCCTTTCATAAAGGACTTCGCAGTACGCGCGAGTCCCCTAACCCATCTATTAAAGAAAGACGTACCATTTCAGTGGCTCCCAGCTCAACAAACGAGTTTTGAGGATTTAAAGAAAGCGCTTACACAGGCTCCGGTCCTTGTCTTTCCGGATTTCAAGGACCCCTTTCAGCTTTGTACCGACGCTTCGGCTAGTGGACTAGGAGCCCCTCTGATGCAAACAGATAAGTCCGGCAAACAGCATGTGATAGCGTTCGCCAGCCGAGCACTAACAGCTACGAAAAAGAACTATTCTGTTACCCACCTAGAGGCTCTTGCCATTGTGTGGGCTCTGAAGCATTTTCGTGACATAGTGATGGGGTACATAATTGTGGTGTATACGGACCACGCGGTCACCCAGGAAGAGACAAGACTCTATCTGTCACCAGACGAAAATTCTACTGGCCCACATTACGGGTTGATGTAGAAAAACATGTCGCACATTGCGTCGTTTGTGCTAAGCACAAGGGGTCCGTAAAAGGGCCTGCACCTATGTTGCAATACCCAGTACCAGAGGCGCCATGGGATGTTGTTAATATAGACTTATTACAGCTCCCCCAGAGCCAACATGGTTCGCGGTACTTATTGGTGTGCGTCGACCAGTTCTCCAGGTTTCTAGTTCTAGCGCCTCTCAAGGACAAGCCAGCCACACGCGTGGCCCATGCCCTCGTGACTCACGTGTTGTGTCCACATTCGTCTCCTCGAACTCTTTTGAGTGACAATGGCACCGAATATAGGAACTCAGTATTGAGCGAAATATGCGCTCGGTTTAACATCACGCAATCATTCATCACAGCTTACCACCCAGCTGCTAATGGGTTGGCGGAGAGGGCTAATAGGAAAATCTTACAGGTCCTCAGGCCTATCGTGAACGATCTCCACGATAACTGGGAGGATTGGCTATCGCATATAGCCGCTTCCATAAATACGTCGGTAAACGACTCTACGGGGAAGTCTCCCTACTACATCTTATATGGGGTGGAGAAACGTCTTCCGTACGACTTCCTAACAAAACCACAACAACCTTTCTACAACACTGATAGGTACGCACAACAGCAGATGCATATGTTATCCAAGATACACTCAGAAGTTAGGTGTACGTTAAAAGCTAGGAAGGTCGAAATGATGTCAAAACAACACAAACAGGCCGTCCCGGTGAAATTAAAAGAGGGTGACACAGTCATAATCAAGCAAGCGGAAAGGAGTTCGAAACTGGGGGCTAAATTTGTGGGTACTTACCGAGTTGTTCGGAATGTCAGGGGAAATCGGTTCGAGGTTCTCGAGTCGAATAGTGGAGTCAGTCTAGAAGTTCACAGTAATCGTCTGAAAGTATCCCTCACCTTTGGACCTTGATACTGGTAATTCCCCCTCAGAGTCAAATGTTCAACAAGATAATCCCAACACCCATAGCTATAACTTGAGACCACGGGTTTAAATACTTCATTCCCACCACTTTCAGATCATGATGTTGCGTTTTCTGATCATCTTGTTGTCCCTCGGCTTGCAACGACACCCATCCACCTGAAGCCTGGTGCCCTCACGGCACACATAGGAGAGGTCTTCCTCATAGAAGATGTGCTCCTCGTCAAATATCCATGTACTTCCTTGACCAACACAACTGACACAATCAGGATAGTCTCGGAAAAACTACTCGGCAAGGCAGACGCCATACGGGCTACCAAGACTAGGGAATCAAAGGCACCTTCTAGTACCAACTCTCTGACTCTTTTTCAACTACTGGAGGATAGGATTCTGTTCTTACGGGGAAAAGTTGATGAGGTAGACATGGATTATAGTTTTCACTCAGTTCACTCTTGGGTAAAGAGGGGGTTGCTCAACATCGTTGGGTCCGCCTCAAAGTTCCTTTTCGGTACGGCTACCGACGAGGACGTACGCGATTTGCGGGGCCACTACGCTCATGTACTTTCCTTTGCTGCCCGAAATCGCAGGGTGATCAACGCCAATTGTAGAAAACTTGCGCGGTTGCATACTAACAGTGAGGAACTGCTAGAGCAGACAAATAAGATGGTAGAGGTTATCAACATAGTTGTCAAACAGATCGACCAGGTGAATCAGTTTCTCCTCCTAGATCAGGCCTTGCATGTATTGGAAAACGTCATTAACCCCGTCGCAACGGGAAATCAACAGGTTATTAGCAACATGGCTGATGCAGCGCACGGTAGAGTCACACCTGCCTTGTTCCCTCTACACGATTTGAGAACGACTGTCCATCTCGGGTATCAAAATTATAGCCTAACACCTTTATTTACCCCAGACATGAGTCAATATTTTTACCCTTTGATTGAGTCCAGTCTCACCCCCGATACCATAATCATTCATGTTCCATTTCAGACGGCGGACGTGTTTGAGGCACACGAAATTGTCCCGTTCCCTTTTTTCAGCTAAGGACAGTGTGTTAGCCCTGGACACGTCCCCGTCTCTTGTTCTAATTGCGAAGGATTTCGCTCTGTATTCAACGGGTAGCTACTCACTCTTGCAATATTGCAAGGAGACGGTCTTCGGGCGATTCTATTGCTCTGCGTCTCTCTTTGCCTTCCTACCAGTTCGGGGAGGGGTATGCGAGATCGCCCTCACCCGCGTGAACGCGTCTGACTCTCTTTTCCTGTGCCCTTACAAGCAGCTAACACCAACGCCTGTTTTCCATAAGAACTTTCAGGGTCTGCATTATTTTTATTTCCCTCAGTCCTTCTATGTATCAGTCATCTGCCCGGAGGGTACCACTTATCAACGGGTTACTGGTCACTATGCCATAGCGGAAGCATGCTATATCCGCTCCACTAACATAACAACGTACCCATCCCGGATCCGTCTGGTTTTCACGGCCAATATTTCCCATCGAGTGTTTCCTCTACGGTCTCTCGATAACATTCACTTCTTCAGCATCTCTTATGTGACTAATTCCCTTAATTCATTGTCTTTCGCAAACAAAACAGAGTTTGCGGAAACCCTGGAGGAAACGCTGCCTGATTATTTGCATCTCCCCTACCTGTACCCTGGATTTTTTGTACCAATGTTTCTGATCTTCGTCAGTCTCGTCGTCATGTGCTACCTTATTAGGAGGAACTCTGTCCTGCACGATTATTTGGTTGTGCAGACACGGCGACTGGATGTAGGGAGGCCACTGGCAAGGTAATTTTTTTCCTTTTCTCAGACAAGTCAGGGGACAGAAACCTGGCATTCCCCTGCTCCTATACTTAACATTGTACTATGTTTCACTACTGTATGTTTCACTACTGTATTTTTTTAGGAGCTAGATCAACGTTTCATTGTCTGTAACTATGCCAGTTGATAGCTTCTTATACATGTGTCCTTATATTTATCTTTTGAGAGATTTCTTATGTTTCATGTCACACACGTTGTGTTTTACCTCGCACTATTTATATTACAACTCCACATATGTTCTTACATAGCCAGTGTTTTAATGTAATTGTGTCATAGGCAGTCTGCTTGACAAACTCCCACTATGTATGTTCATGGTAACTAGACTGCTATTTAGATTTTTGTATATCGCGAGGTCGCGATCACTGGTAGGTGACCGAGCAGTGTTATAGTAGGATACCAATGTATTATTATTATTATTATTATTATTATTATTTAATATCACCACGAATTAGGCATACAATTGTCAATGGAAAAAACCCACGACAGATAGATCACGCCACCTTATAGGAATGTCGTCCGTCAGTGTTTACCGTCTCAGTTTTGTATACTTCGCATTTCGATGGTGCGCAGAGGTCACCTTGACGTACGTGACCAATTGTAACAATTATTTTCCAACCTGTAACTCGTGACTCCTTCACGAGAGTCCGACTGACACACAACGACAGTCGCTCTCGCTCCGACGCTCCTGTACATAGGCTACGAATATATTCGCCTTAAGGAAGCTGAAGTCTTAATCAACGCCCTTTAAACGCCCCCCGACAAGCCCGTTACATCACCTTCCCCTATCAGCTACAGCCAAAAGGACAACAGAATGGTAATGTTTGTAGTTAAAGTACGTAGAACCACTGTTCATTGATTTTACAGTTCTACAGTGCTTCCCATCGACAGCACCAAGACAGCTTGGGAAATTAGCATGTTTTTCAAATCCTGCAGCAATCTTGCCCCATTTCTCCTCGTCTGGCTCAGGAATAATAATAATAATAATAATAATAATAATAATAATAATAATAATAATAATAATAATAATAATAATAATAATAATAATAATAATAATAATAATAATAATAATAATAATTTTATTTCGCCCATCGGCATATATAAAGAACAAGACAAGTAAACGAACGAAAACAAAATCGAGATTCATATCCACTCAAATAGATGACAGCTTATTGATTATATATACGTGTGCACGGCACACTTATGCACAATCTACACGTACAGAAGGCCCAGCCACTCCCGCCCCATAGATCCACATACATAGGCCGAGCTCTGTCTGACAGAGGTGATGATGGAGTTCCCAGATTGTTCCACTCTACTTCTCATACTGTACGCGGCATGGCGACGCAGCACAGCCAGACAGTTCATCCCGTGCTCGGTGAAGGCCAAGGATGAGCTAGTCCATCTAGGAAGCCCCAGAAGCCGCTTGAGGATGTCGTTATGACAGGCCCTATGACGGTTCATGGAGGCAGCCCTATACCGCGACCACTGCGAGTTGCAGTAGAGAGAGTAGCAGTGGGTCCTAAATAACTCCAACTTCACCTCCGTGCTGCAGAAGGAGAATTTCCTAAGCAGCGTGTTGCCGATGACTGTGAGCTTGGTGGTCTGCTTCTTGATGTCATCATTATCGGTCCGTTCCCTGTTGATGACATGGCCCAGGTATGTGAATCTATCCACAAATGTAAGTGCACTCCCTCTTAGCCACGCTGATGTCTGGTAGGCTACCCTGGAGAGTGGCGGCGGCACTACCATGCACTCTGTCTTGGTGGTGTTATATAGGCAATATCGTGCGTGGCAGCATACGCCTGTGGTGCCCCGAGGGCTGCGACACCACTCGTGTCATCATCATCTTCACCGGCAATATTTTCCGATGACAACAGCGGTATCGACCGCTAAAACACAACACGGACTCCAACACATGATTGTCCCCACTGTTCATTTACCAACCTATACACAATTGTAATTGCCCATTAACGCACCCGCTTATCTCTCTAAGCCAAAACACAATCACCGCGGCCTAAAACACGATCAGCCGCGGAACAAAATGTTATGAAAACAAAGCTGCGTCACCGCGTGAATTAAGCATGTCGGTTAGGTAGATTATTGTATGAGCTCGGTGTGAGTTTGATGTATGACTCACACGCCTGACGTATTACCCTCGCGATGTCTGCCTATATAAGAAGCATTTTCTCCAGGCTTGACCTCAGATTAACCAGCACTCTGTTCGTTGCTGGACACTCAGTTGTCCTTCCCTAGACAACATGGGTAGAACATTCATCGTTGCTACTGTGAGTATGGAGTAATGTGGTACCATAGAGGAAAGCGTATCTAACATATCTATTGTGTTCTATTATCTTAGTTTTACTTAGGATTATATTTCTATGATACTTTATTGTGTGAGTTTTTACTCAATATTATACCAGTGTTAACGTCAGTAACCAATAGTGAAAGAAAACCTGAAGACTCATTGAGTCTAGTAAGCCAGTCGCTGGTTTAAACAATATTTTTACCCTCTGTAATATTAAGTAGTATTAAGGTAGAATAAAATACATATAAGAAAGGCGACACCGTTTCATCACCCCATTTACGAACTCCTTTAAATACTCCTAAAGTACTAGAATTTTAAGTCAAGTGTCACTAATACAAACAGTGTGTCGTCGCCCCTGTGTGACCCGGGATTGCGGGTTACAACATTGGTGTCAGGTGTGGGGTGGTGAAACTTGTGGTGAAACATGTGGTGAAACATGTGGTGAAACATGTGGTGAAACATGTGGTGAAACATGTGATGAAACTTGTGGTGAAACTTGCGATTTATATTGGTTTATATTGGTATTGTACTGGTGTATGTCCACATCCGCAAGCGAGGGAGAAGACAGTTATTCTTGGAATTACGGGAATAAGACTTTAGAGTTAAAAATGCCAGACGAAGGCAAGAACCCTCCCCCCAAAAAAGAAGATGGAAAATCGATCACCCTTGCCCATGCTGATCTTGTCACGCTACTTAGCCGTCATACCTTGAATGATTTTAGTAGAGTGCAGGGACTCTTATATTTTTGTGGTGGAGAAGAAAAAAGTAGCAAAGCACCAAACCTCCCATGCCATAAGCTAGCAAAGAAATGGATAGAGGATATTGAAAGCCGGACACAGGCAAATTGGGACACTACCGGAAAGATTGAGTTAGCCAAACAATATGCCCTGGGAGCAGCGCGCGATCATCTCCTCGGTTGTATCACTAGATGTGGACAGGATTGGGAAAAAGTAAAGGAAGACTTCCTACGTGTGTTTCCCACAGTAAGGACCTTTTCGGTCCTCCAGAAAGAATTGGGAGAGGCAAAACGGCGGACAGGAGAAAACATCCGCACCTTCCTCATCCGCCTGGAGACATTGAGAGACGAGTTGATCGCTCTCAAGCCTGACAATGCCAGATTCTAACTGAGATAACCGCTTTACGGCTCAGAGAGGCTTTCCTCCGGCCCTCTTACTCATCCTAACGGAGGAAGAAAAGGGGACCCACAGAAGGTATTAAAGAAAGGGTATGAGTATAAAGCTTATCCAGAGTCGAAGCTATCCGATGCCGATATCGCCAAAGAAATAAAAGTGCTGAACGTCTGTTCCACCCAGGCATCCGGACCCAAACATGTCTCACAAGCCCGTCCTCCACGCCCTCCAGGCCAGTCACGTTACCCGATAACCCAAAGGGGAGGACGGCACGCCGCGCCACCTACACGCCCATATGGGAACGCGCCCACGCCACCCACATGTTATGCTTGTGGGTATGTAGGACACATGGCTCGCGATTGCACATATGGAAGGCAGTATAGGGGTGCCTACCACCCACCAACGGGCTCTCGGTACCCTCAGTACCAGCCCACTCGAAACAGGCGTCAGCCTGTCTCGCCTTGCGCTGCCTGGCGCCCGGAGTACACGGCCGGTCCCTCACCCCGTAGCTCCTGGGTTAACCCTGACCACGAGAAGAACAAAAAAACGACCCCAGAGTAGCTGCGGCAGTCCACGGCCCTACCAACGCCCTCACGTTGAGATTGTGCGTAGGCGCTAATGCACAAAAGGAGATGGTTTACGCAATGCTAGACACAGGAGCAGGAGCGTCCCTAATAGAAGAAGATTTATTTAGGAAGGTAGGCGGGAAGATGATAGTTACAGAACCTCTCTCCATACAAGGGGTAGATCGGACTCCAATCCCTAATAAAGGAATAGCCGAAGTAGTAGTAGACTTTGGGCACGGAGAAATTATAGAAAAGTTTGTAGTAATATCACAAGGTATAGTGTTACCAACAGCAGTTTTGTTGGGCCTAGAATTTATGTGGAGACAAAATGTGGTAGCTGCACCGCTGGACACACCTGGTCAGTTTAGTGTAATGGTGGGCGCCTACCCAGTGGAAGTTCATTCCCTGGCGGCGGACGATATGAGCCCGTACCCAGAAGATCATAAACCTACTTTAGACGAGATGGAGGAAGTACCAGTGAAAGCATACGCTATTAACGTGGCGTCCTTGCTCCCAGGCACGGCAGGGTATGTCACTCTGGAGGCAGAGATTGGCAGAGCCCAGCAAGCCTTATTTCTCCCAAGGTCCAATGATATCCCTTCTTCATTTTTATTTCCCGGGTTAGTAACCTTAACTCCTAACGTCAAACAAACCAAAGTTAAATTCATCATTCCCTATGCTAACCCAACTGAAGAAACTATTGAGATGCCAACAGGTGAAGTGATGGGACACATTTATTCTTGTCACTCAGAATACTATCAATCATCGACTAATGAATGTGTAGCGGCTGTCACAAAAACAGCTACAAAGCCGCCTGTCACCCAGTCAAGTAAGCAGATGGTACTCGATAAGCTGATAGACGAGCTATTTTACCTCACAACGGGAAAATTGCTGTCTGAAGGGCTTAACCCGCAAGTATCCTGATGTGTTTGCTCTAAAAAACGAGCCACTCACTATTACCCCTATTATGTTCACACTTTAAGGCTAAAAATGACAAGCCTATATATAAAAGCCATACCCAATACCAGTAAAATATCATAAAGAAATAGAGATTCAGCTCAAGGACCTTGAGGCCCAGGGTATTATACGCCCTAGTGCGTCACCCCACAGCGCACCTCTAGTCCCTGTTGCTAAAGGATGGTGGAGTCAGACTTTGTCTCGACTTCCGCGCTCTGAACGATGAATTGATTGATGACAAACATCCACTCCCTAACATTAACCTCATTTTGCAACAGTTAGGGGAAAGTAAAGTATTCACCTCCCTTGATTTGCGCCAGGGCTACCACCAAGTCCCATTGGCAGAGGAATCTAAACACTTGACAGCCTTCACGACACCTTATGGCCTCTATGAATTCACTACAGTCCCTTTGGATTAAAACAGCACCTGCAGCCTATCAACGGATCATGAATCAAGTTCTCATAGGTCTGACAGGAAGAATTGTACATGTATACCTTGATGATTTGATAGTACAAGGGAAAGACATGGACCATCACCTAAAGAACCTCCATGCCGTCTTGGACAGACTGCAGAAGGCTCACCTGTCCTTAAGACTAGATAAGTGTTCCTTTTCAAAGAGCAAGTAGATTATCTGGGTCACATTGTTAGTGCTTCTGGCTTGAAGCCTCAGCCCTCAAAGGTACAGGCGGTGCAACAACTCACTCCTCCGAAAACAGTCAAAGAACTTCAAGGTTTCCTGGGATTGGTTAACTTTTATAGGAAATTCATTAAAGACTTTGCCAAGATAGCATCCCCACTTAATAATTTACTCAAAGGGAGGAAAGTAACCAAGAATGATAAGACACATCTGAGTGGAATGAAGAGGCATTGCATGCATTTAGCACACTAAAGAACAGTCTAACGACTGACATTGTTTTAGCCTTTCCGGATTTCCGAAGCCCTTCAATCTCACCACAGATGCGTCAGATAAGGCAATAGGTGGTGTGTTGCAACAAAAGGATGAAAATGGTAGTTTACGTCCCATAGCATATTTTAGTAGAACCCTGAATGGAGCAGAACGTAACTACTCAGCGGTAGAGCGAGAAGCTTTAGCAGTCATCTATGGCCTCAGTACTAACCGACCCCTTATCTTGGGTTATAGGATACACATCCTGTCGGACCATAGACCACTGACTTGGCTGTTAAAAAGCACAGTACCTAGCAGCAGGATTGCACGCTGGCAGACACTTCTAGGAGAATTTGACTTTAGTATTGATTATCTCCCAGGCTCCAGCAACATGGTAGCAGATTTTTTGTCAAGGATTAGGAATCAGGAGAGTGACGTGATAGAAGGCGAATTGGATGCTCGAATTATGTCTGTCACCCTTACGGGTGGACAGGACATGTCTGTCGCCTCCGGAGGGACATGACAAACAGGATAAGTTTCTCCATTGGAGTCTTGCTGGACTCATGGAGCACCAGGATCGCGATCCTGAACTGAGAGAATTGATGCATGCTTTTGAACAGACCACCGGTGGTAACGTACATGAGAGAGATGAGAGAAAGGTTGCAGAGAGGAGCAATGTAACGTTAAATGCAGCTAAGAGGTACTTCAAAAAACTGCCTCTTAGTGAAGTGTGTGTAGAGAACGGCATTCTCTACCGCGATGTTTGCGATGAATACAACAAGCAGAAAAGACTGGTTATCGTTCCACCCGTTACATTCCTAACGCGTTAGCTTTGGCGCATTCCATGCTACCTGCAGGGCATGGAGGCACTAAGGTTACGTTGGCACGCTGTCGCAAGTTTGCGTACTGGCCGGAATGAAGGCGGACGTGGAGCAATATGTCAGATCTTGTCCTGTCTGTTGTCGGTTTAAGAAGAGGGGATCCCCGCCAGCTCCACTTATGAGGTATCCAGAGGTTGGCCAACCGTTTGACAGAGTCCATATGGATATTGTCGGACCTTTGTCTGTTTCAGACGAAGGCTATAGGTATGTACTGACAGTGATAGACGTCCTGTCACGCTTCTGGTAGCAACCCCTTCGTACGAAGGCAGCCAAGGAAGTGGCAGCTGCGTTCTACAAGAACGTAGTCTGTGTACACAGCATCCCGCCGATTCTAGTCACGGATCAAGGAAAGGAGTTCGTCAACACTCTCTTACGAGAGTTGACTCAGTTGTTACAGATTGATCATCTAAGGACAACTCCTTATCACCCGTCTGCAAACGGTGTGATAGAAAGGCCTAATGGCACCTTAATAAATATCTTGAGAACTTTGTGCGAGGACAATCGCGGTATCTGGGACCAAATGCTTCCGGTTGCAACACACTGCCTACCACCGTGTTCTGAAAGATTCACCATTTTTCTTGCTTTTCTCTCGGGACCCAAATGTTCCTTTTGAAGTGCTTGAGAATAGACTCCAACCTTGTTATGATGTTGACAGCTATAAAGCATTTACTTCTAGTGTCGCGCAGCGGACCTATAAACTATGTCAGACCAATATAGATATAGGATGGCAGGAGTCAGAAAGAATGTTTAGGAAATCCAAACCCAAACAGGTGGTAGTAGGAGATCGGGTACTTTAAGGCATGTTTGTACAAGGGCGAACCAAAGAAGCTCCAGCCCTTGTTCAATGGACCTTTTAGGGTGCTAGAAAAAATAAGCCCTGTAGTCTTACGACTGCGTCATGTTAGAGGTGGTAAGATCAAGACAGTTCACACAAATAATGTTCAGGTCGTTCACGAGGACTCTCTTGGCTTCCATGACTCTCCTAATGTCAGGCGTGCATACCCTCTCCCTGATCAAGTAGTAGAAGTGGACCCACTCCCCATGACTTATTCCCCCGAGGAGCCGCTGCCATTGTCCCTTCCAGCTCCTTCCGAGCTCTCCTCACCGGCTCCTGTCTCCTCAGATGCTTCAGAGGTCCCCTCATTGGTTCCATCAGCTCCTTCAGAGCCCTGTGTCAGTCGCTCATTACGATCCAATACGGTACCCCCTTCTCTCCCCAATGTGATGGACCGCCCTCTTGAGTATCGCCAACGACCAACGAACTGATGCCCCCTATAATTACAGATCCTGGGTGTTGCCCTCTCCTTGTCTTCCCTTGATCCCTCCCGGGAGCAACCCATTCGTCCCGGCCTCGTCTTCTCCCCAGTCTTTAAGATGCTGTTGACAGGACGGTACTATGTTGTCCCTGTCGTCATCAAGACGGACGACATCCAACGTCCTCTCATCAACGTGGCAAATCTAACAGCGGAAGTTTCATGGTCGATTGAACATATGAATCAATCGTTCCCCACTGTTGGTCTGCTCAGGCGCACTCTAGACTCTTTTCACATTGAGTTTGAGAAGTTATTCAAAGATCTTAACAGCTTTCTGTCGGCTATGAGTGGTAGAGATGGAAGCCTCGTTTCGACTCGCCAGAAGCGAGGAGCCGTGGATTTCCTTGGCTCGGTAGCAAACCTCCTTTTCGGTACGGCCACTCAGGCCCAAATAGATGTGATACACGGGAAGCTCTCCCAGCTCTACACTCTGTCCACAGAAGAGAGACGTCAACTTAACCTCCATCAGGAAGTCCTCAACGCCACAGTTCGGGACCTCCGTCATATTCATTCTGCCATCTCCCGTCTAGAGTCCGCCTCGGCTTTGGCCTCAGCGATTATCCGTCAGTTCTCACTACAACCTTGCAAATTGAAGGGGAAATGCGTATTTTGGAGACTATCCTTCTCATTCAGTTGGCACTTAGTGACCTAAATCATGATACTCTGAATCTCAAGCTTGGCCTTCAGCAACTGTCCCAAACGCAGGTTTCCCTCTCCTTCCAAATGATGTACTATTTCGTGTGCTCAGCAATGCGTCACCCATTACCCAGGCTTACTTTTCCTGCAGCACATGAATATTTAGCATTGTATAGAGATGTCTCTAGGGTTATTTCTAAAGGTACGCTTTCCTCAGGAACCCTTCACTTCTACTTACAAATCCCCATGAAAGGGGATCCTCTGACGTGTTCGATGTGTTTAAAATGGACGCGTTGCCTTTTTCATCTTGATGGCACGCCATATTTTCTGCACACCGACACGCTTTCCACTTACCTTGCGGTTTCTGAAGACCGCACTCACTATATGCTCTTGGACTCCTTGGACCGCTGTACTAAACACCACCTGCTCTATGTATGTCCCCCTGTCGCCCCTGTCTACTCGACTTCTGTCCAGCGCTGCGAGATCGCTCTCTTTCTCGATCGCCCAGACGCCCTCTCGCTGTGTTCTAAGTCTCTCCTCAGAGTCTTCCCCCCGGTCTTCATCCCGTCTCCTGCGGGCTGGGTCTTCGCTACCGATACTCCCCAGATGGTCACCATGGTCTGCCCGGACAGCCCGGTCTCCAAATACAGGCAGACCATCAACGGGACGGGTCTCCTCCGCCTCGGTATGGGCTGTAGTGCCCACTCCGACGCCTTCAGCCTCCCTGCCTCTGCTACTATGGACGGTGACGCCCCGCTGACGGTTCATCGCGCCCCCTTCCACATCGGACGTGACGTGGTTTTAACGGGGGGGGTATGTGGTGCCCCGAGGGCTGCGACACCACTCGTGTCATCATCATCTTCACCGGCAATATTTTCCGATGACAACAGCGGTATCGACCTCCACTGTGGGCGCCATCAGTGTCATGTCATCAGCATAGCTCAGCGAGTTGATGCACTTATCATGTAAGTGGCAGTCTGTGCCTGTGTCACGCAGAGCGGAAGTGAGATCATCCGTGTAGACGTTGTACAGGTAGGGAGACAGGATCCCTCCCTGGCAAATACCATTGGCTGTCTTAAATGGCAGCGAAGTGGAAGCCCCCTATTTTACAGCAAATTCCTGGGTAGTGTACCAGTACATGAGGAGCTTGACAATATACCCAGGAGTTCCCCTTACAAGCAGTTTTTTAAAAAGCTTCCAGTTGTTCACTCTGTCAAAGGCCTTGCTGGCGTCAAGGAAGCAAAGGTAGACAGGTGAGCCTCTGGAAGTGTAGTACTCAATGATATTCTTCAACGTCCACACACACATCTCAGTGCCGTGCCCTTTCTTGTAACTAAACTGATTGTCCAGCGTGTTCAGGTAGCCCTCTAGGCGGTGCAGCACTGCCTTCTCAATCACTTTTGACAAGGCAGTCGCAATGGCAATGGGCCTATAGTTGCTAGAGAGAGCAGCGTTTTTAACCTTGCTCTTTAGCAAGGGAACTACTTACACTGCCAAGACCTGAGAGGGTATGTATTGATGCCAGATGCAGGCATTGATAAAGAGGCAGAGCCAAGAGACCAGGCTGGGAGGTGCATACTTATAGGCGCTAGAAGGAAGCCCATCAACGCCCAGCGCCTCACTATTGGAGAGGGTCCGCAGTATCTCCCTCAGTTCACCGTGGTCGACACTGCGAAAGCCCTCCAGCGTCAGCCCCGCGCAGCTCGCTCCGGAGGGCCCTCTCACTCTCCACGTCTGCCACACAGTTCAGGGTACCCTCGAAGGGGTCACCCCACATGGTGGCAATGTCCTCCTCCCCCACGGCCTGATCCACACGTAAGGGGAGCGTGTGAGAGTCCGGCACAGGGCTCGTAGGCCGCGCCAGAAGCCTCCTGCGTCACTGCCAGCCAGCTTGGCAGCCAGCGCCTGAGCTCGGAGCTGCTCCTCATGAGCCCTGCACCACCGGAGGCAGAGCTTGAATCTGGCCCTGGTGCGCCTCATCCTCACTGCCAGAGGGCCCCAGCGTGGACTGCCGCCGGCCCTCCACTCCAGGAAGGACTCTCTGGCAACACCGTGTGCCTCCCTCACCACCTCATACCAGCCAGGAATCTGCCTCCATCTCCTCCTGCACGTACCGAATACTCTCTCACCAGCACGCACCATGCACCCCACCAACGACTGATGCAGCCTGTCGATGGCGTCATGATGCCCGCTGACAAGACAAGTACTCTGGAAGCAGTATAACCTGACAGGATCAATGACAGTGTCTCTCAGCAACTCTGTCACCACTCGACCATACTCCTCTCTTTTCCTTGCGTCCTGAAGATCCCACTTAAGCCTTGCCACCCTATCCTGCCTTACCTGTGTCAAGGCAGGAAGCCCATTAATTTTTAGCCCAAATAAGAGTGGAAAATGGTCAGAGGAGACACTGTCATATAAAATTGTGCACCCATCCAACGCACTGTTCCTAGACATGGTGATTTTTTTTTTTATACAACAAAGGAGACAGCTCAAGGGCACACAAAAAAGTAAACAATAATAAAAAAGAGCCCGCTACACGCTGCTCACAAAAAGAATCGAAAGAGGTGGCCGAAAGAGAGGTCAATATCGGGAGGAGAGGTGTCCACATACCCTTCTCTTGAAAGAGTTCAAGTCGTAGGCAGGAGGAAATACAGAAGAAGGAAGATTGTTCCAGAGTTTACCAGCGTGAGGGATGAAAGAGTGAAGATGCTGGTTAACTCTTGCATAACGGGTTTGGACAGAATAGGGATGAGCATGAGTAGAAAGTCGCGTGCAACGGGGCCGCGGGAGGGGGGAGGCATGCAGTTAGCAGGTTCAGAAGAGCAGTCAGCATGAAAATATCGATAGAAGATATAGAAAGAGAGGCAACATGGCGGCGGAAATTAAGAGGAAGAAGACTATCAGTAAGAGGAGGAGAGCTGATGAGACGAAGAGCCTTAGACTCCACTCTGTCCAAGAGAGCTGTGTGAGTGGAACCCCCCCACACGTGAGATGCATACTCCATACGAGATTGGACAATGCCCGTGTATATGGATAGCAACTGTGCGGGGGAGAAGAACTGGCGGAGACGATACAGAACGCCCAACCTCGAGGAAGTTGATTTATTGAGAGACGAGCTGTGAAGTTTCCAGTTAAGATTTTGAGTTAAGGATAGACCGAGGATATTTAGTCTTGAAGATGGTGACAGCTGAGTGTTGTTGAAGAATAGGGGATATAATTTTTTTTTTTATTTATTATTATTTTTTTTTTACGTCGTTGCCTGTTGCGCCGGTAGGCATCTTCCTGGCGGGGCCTGATGGTCGGCCCAAGGCTTCTTCCAGGTGGGGCCTGATGGTCGGCCCAGCCCGTTCTGGCGCAGGCGAGTGTTTATAGTGGCGCCATCTTGTATTGGCTCATGCTGCCCAACGGAACTCGTTCTTGATTCGCTTGGACGGCTTCCTC
>NC_066510.1:4648361-4690861 GCF_024679095.1 Eriocheir sinensis | reverse complement strand
CAGATTAACCACGACTGCTCCTCGGGGAAAACCTCCCGTCTGAAGGGCTCCACAGATTTATATAGTATTCTGAACCGCCTGGCGCCGCACGGGTTGGCAGTGTACGCGGCCGGTAAATCACTGCCGCGCGGGAATTGGGCCGCGCGGCCAGCGTGTGAAGGGCTGTTGGTGGTAGCGAGTGTCCTTAGTGCTAGTAGGTTCGCGGGTAGAGAAAGTCATATCCGCCAGGGTTACTTTATTCGGGCAAACATACAAAGGTCATTGACATGGACAAGACACTTAAAAGAGGTGATTGTGTGTATGTGCGTTTGTGTGAATGTTGTCTGCGTAGGTTAACATTTAAGTGTTGGTGTATGTGTGGAACAATGTGTAAAAGTGGACAACAAGATGACATGGACGAACAGTCAAAGATAAACGAGGAACAAGAAAGACAAACATTGAAGACGCACAAAACAGGCAGACAAGGGAAACACACTTAATGAGTCTGCTCTTCAGCGCCCATTTTCTAAGTGTCACTGAGGGGAAGGAGCACGCAGTTTGAGCGGTGACTGCTACAGATAAATCTGCCCTGGTGCTGGGGCGCTGTGGCAGACGGTGTTGCGTTGCGTTGAGTAGCTTTGTGCGGTAAGTTGCACTGAGTAGAGTTGCGTTGAGGTGCGCGGTAAGTTGCGCTGAGTTGAGTTGAGGTGCGCGGTAAGTTGCGCTGAGATGCATTGCGTTGAGTAGAGCTCAGCTACGGTGAGTCGAGCTGGGGTGAGTTGCGCGGTGAGGACAGCTACGGTGAGTCGAGCTGGGGTGAGTAGCGCGTAGAGGACAGCTACGGTGAGTCGAGCTGGAGTGAGTAGTGCAGTGACAACAGCTACGGTAAGTCGAGCTGGAGTGAGTAATGCGGTGACAACAGCTACGGTGAGTCGAGCTGGAGTGAGCAGTGCAGTGACAACAGCTACGGTGAGTCGAGCTGGAGTTAGTAGTGCAGTGACAACAGCTACGGTGAGTCGAGCTGGAGTGAGTAGTGCAGTGACAACAGCTACGGTGAGTCGAGCTGGAGTGAGTAGTGTTGTGACAACAGCTACGGTGAGCCGAGCTGGAGTGAGTAGCGCGGTGAGGACATCTACGGTAAGTCGAGCTGAAGTGAGTTGAGGGTTGTGTGCAGCTGTAGTAAGTCGAGCTGAGGTGAGTTGAGTGGTTGGCTGTTTAATAGATCCTGGAAGGCTTGAATCCGCACTCCCAAATCGCGAACCACGTAGACGGGTCCTGAGCAGAAGAGTGGTGCTCTGAAGGACACCGCTGTTGTAGAGAAAGAGTTGAATGTCGTCGTCAGGTATGATGAAGTCGAGCGGCGTGGAGATGGGCAAAAGGCACTGGCGTAAACGCGCCGGGGGCCACGGCAGTCAGAGAGTGCGTCGAGGGAACTGCGTGTGAAGGCGCTAGCTGCCAGCGTGCCAGGGGCCACAGCCGGTTGAGGAGTGAGGGGCGCTAGCATGTGCCAGGGGCCGCGGCTGTCCGTGAGTGCGTCGAACGACTGCGTGGGAAGGCGCTAGATGGCAGTGTGCCATGGGCCACAGCAAGTTGAGAAGTGAGGGGCGCTAGCATGTGCCAGGGGCCGCGGCAGTCCGTGAGAGTAGAACGAACTGCGTGTACTTTAGGGGCTGACATGTGCCAGGGGCCTCTGTGGCTTGGGAAGTGAACCAGTGTTCAAAAAGGCACTGTAACACAATACTGTACGCTGAGTATGTAATACTTGTGACACTAACTGTTGCTGGGGACGTGCTGCACTGAACTGTTGCTGGACACACTGAGCTGTACACAAAGATCCACAAGTGTAGGATAATTCAAGAGGGCGGTGGTAGATCCAGGAGGCGGTGGTTAATCCAGGGGGCAGCTAGTAATCCCAGTGGGGTGTCACACTGTGTTTGCGTGTCTCTCTGAGTCTGTGTGGTGTGTGGTGGCGTGTACACTGAGTGTGTATGACTGTGTGTCTCAGTAATGTGTCGCACTGTGTTTGAGTGTTCACTGAGTCTGTGTAGTGTCACACGGTGTGCGTGTCTCAGTCGCCGTACCAGCGGGAAGGCAGGAAGGAGGAGGGGTGGGTGGGTGAGCGCCGGGAGGAGCACCATGGGGCACAGAAGATGCCTGAAGGGCGCACAAGAGGCCTGGAGAGGGGGCACAAAGGGTACCTGGAGGAGGCGCTGAAGGTGCCTGGAGGAGGCGCTGAAGGTGCCTGGAGGAGCCGGTGAAGGTGGCTCGAGGAGGTGCTGAAGGTGCCTGGAGAAGGCGCAGAAGGTTCGCGGATAGAGAAAGTCATATCCGCCAGGGTTACTTTATTCGGGCAAACATACAAAGGTCATTGACATGGACGAAACACTTAAAAGAGGTGATTGTGTGTATGTGCGTTTGTGTGAATGTTGTCTGTGTAGGTTAACATTTAAGTGTTGGTGTATGTGTGGAACAATGTGTAAAAGTGGACAACAAGAGGACATGGACGGACAGTCAGAGATAAACGAGGAACAAGAAAGACAAACATTGAAGACGCACAAAACAGGCAGACAAGGGAAACACACTTAATGAATCTGCTCTTCAGCGCCCATTTTCTAAGTGTCACTGAGGGGAAGGAGCACGCAGTTTGAGCAGTGACTGCTACAGGGCCTCACTGAACATCGATTTCTAAGCAGCGCGGGATAACCGCGCGGGAAAAAAAACCGCTCGTGTGAAGGAGGCCTAAGACGTATAGTAGACGGTATCTAAGAAAAGAGGTAAGAGTTAAATGAATATAAATACCAGTATTCTTTGAGTCAGAAGGCGGAAGTATTTAATAAAAAAAATCAGAACAAATTCTGGAAATTACTTGTTGAGGTTAAGAAATATAGGGAAAGTAAATCACAAATTCAAATTAACCAAAATTGTAACAGAAGTAAAACTAAAAATGGGAGAAAAGGCACCAGTGAACAGCAGCAGTAAACTAAGAAAACTATAGATCTCTGAAAGCAACGGAAAGACATTAAACTTGTAGTTAAAACAAATGATGTAGAGTTAGTATAAGTAAAGTTCACCTGTTGTCATTCTGCCAGTCTTTTCGCGTATTTTTTTAATCGTGGTATAATCGGAGCCACCCACTCTCAGGCTGTAAGTGCCGTTAGTAAGTGTTTTAAGCGGTAATTGGTTCACGGATAGAGGAAGGCAATATCCGTCAGGGTTACTTTATTGACAAAAATATACACAGGTCAATGAGACAGAGAAAACACATCAAAGAGGTGGTTGAGTGTATATGCGTGTGTATGAATGTTGTATAGTTTAAGTGACATTGAAGTGTTGGTGTATATGTGGAACGATATGTAAGTTAATAATAAGAGGACGAGGACAGACAGTTGAAGATAAACAAGTAACAGGAAAGACAAACAATGAACACGTGAAGAGAGACAAGACAAGGGACAACATAGCAACAATAACAAAATATAGAGTTTGTGGTGCCGCACTCCATTTTCTTAGTCACCGGGGAGGAGACCACACGGCTTTCAGCGGTGACTGCTACAGATACTCCCCCCCCAGTGGCGAGGAAGGAGGAACGAAATCTTCCCTGGTGCGGGGGCGTTGTGGCACAGACGGTATTGCTGGTGGCGCGTTGCGTTGAGTTGCGTTGCGCGGTGAGTTGCGCTGTGTTGAGTTGCGTTGCGCAGTGAGTTGCGCTGAATTGTGTTGCGTTGCGCCGTGAGTTGCGCCGAGTCGAGTTCAGCTGAGGTGAGTCGAGCTGAGGTGAGTTGTGTTGAGTTCAGCTGCGGTGAGTCGAGCTGAGGTGAGTTGCGCGTTGAGTTCAGCTGTGGTGAGTCGAGCTGAGGTGAGTTACGCGTTGAGTACAGCTGCGGTGAGTTCCGCGGTGAGTATAGCTGCGGTGAGTTGAGCTGAGGTGAGTTGCGCGCTGAGTACAGCTGCGGTGAGTGCGGCAGTCCGTGAGAGAGTCGAACAGACTGCGTACTATAGGCGCTGGCGCGTGCCAGGCGCCTCAGTGGCTCAGGGAGCGAACCAGTGTCCAAGAAGGCACTGTAACACAACACTGCGCGCTTAGTAGGCATTATTGTGACACTGTTGATGGGAACTCACTGCACTAAACTGTTGATGGATACGTACTGCTCTGAACTGTTGATGGAGACACTGCACTGTACATAAGAATCCACAGAAGTAGGGTAATCCAAGAGGGCGGTGGTAAATCCCAAAGGCGATGAGTAATCCACAGTGGGGTGTCACAATGTGCTGGCGTGTCTCACTGAGTCTTGTGTGGCGTGTCTTTGTGTGTACACTGAGTCTGGTGTGGCACTGTGCATGTCTCGGTGGGTAATGTGTCGCACTGTGTTTGAGTGTCTACCTAGAGTGTCACACGGTGTACAGGAGCTCACACGCCGTACCAGCAGAAAGGCAAGGAGGAAGAGGGGGGGGGGGGCACAGGAGGTGCCTGAAAGGGGCACTGAAGGTGCCTGAAGAAGGCACTGAAGGTGCCTGAAGGAGGCGCAGAAGGCGCCTGGAAGTGACGCAGAAGGCGCCTGGAGAGGGGCACAGAGGGTGCCTGGGGGAGGGCGGGGAACAAACACTGAAGGTGGCAACTACGCCATAAGGGCGTAATGTTTCTCCTGACCTGGGGCTCAACCTCACGAACCCCGAGCGGTGGTGAGGTTTATTGCCCCAGGAGAGGGCGGACGAATGAATCGGGTGTTCCGACTCAGGTCCACCACTCTGGGAGAGAGTGCCCTTAAAATGACACCGGTTTTAAGCCACCTTGGACCATAGCAACACTGCAGGGTCACCAATTTGTAAGTGCCGTTAGTGAGTGTTCTAAGCGTTAATTGGTTCACGGATAGAGAAAGGCAATATCCGTTAGGGTTACTTTATTGACAAAAATATACACAGGTCATTGAGACAGAAAACACATAAAAGAGGTGGTTGAGTGTATATGCGTGTGTATGAATGTTGTATAGTTTAAGTGACATTGAAGTGTTGGTGTATATGTGGAACGATATGTAGCTATAAGTTAACAATAGGAGGACGAGGACAGACAGTTGAAGATAACAAGTAACAGGAAAGGCAAACAATGAACACGTGAAGAGAGACAAGACAAAGGACAACATAGCAACAATAACAAAAGATAGAGTTTGTGCTGTCGCACTCCATTTTCTTAGTAACCGGGGAGTAGAGCACACGGCTTTCAGCGGTGACTGCTACAAGGCCACGGGTCTCCGATCGCTGCGTTTACCTGGTGGACCCTAATCTATTTAATATATTTTATTACCCACCATAATAGTTTACTTTATAGCATGTTTTGTAGCTATTCCCCGTTTAGGTTAAACTAGCTAACAACTGCTTCTAATATACCGAAAAAATATCATGGGTACTGCATAGGATACTTCTTTTGCTTCACATTTGTGAAGGTTTTAGTTACTGGTCGTCCCAATTTACTGCGTAAACGGCTTGATTAATTGGGGATACCTTGAAAATTTCAAAGTCCAGTGTTGTTGTATGACACGAGGGCTCTGTGGGCAGACTGAGCCTCTTAGCTGCCAGTACTACACCACAGAAACTAGTTCCTAAGTTAGTAATATCCAGAACGTGCATGGATCATAACGATTTCGGACAAAAAATGGTCTTTTAAGAGTTCTACGGTATTTTCTTCTATATATTGAAGCAACTGATGCCGCAGCTATTTGTATTATCTGATTTTAAAGGAATACATTCGTGAAATTTTACTACGCGAGGGTGTTTCAGCGGCGGCACCTAACGGCGGTTTCCTGAAGTCAGTTGTTTTCAAGCCGCCATAATGGATGGAAGGCCCGACACTCTCACTCCCTCAAAATATCAGTCTACTTCACATCTCGGTAAGTTTTAACTGAGTATTTAACATCTTTATTGGTATGCATGTAGGTTGACAAAAGGACCGATTACTATCCCAATACCGTGTCCAACAGTGACACGGGCGTGTCACGTGCGCTTGTGATTCGCGGTCACATGAAGCTGTGACAAGCACGTGTCAGAAAACAAACGGATATTGTTCAACGCGCGATACTTCTAGTGGAGTTTGAGTAAAATGGAGGCCAGGGTGATACATAGCAATCGGTAGGTCACTCCCGGGTCAGTTAACAGCAGGAGCGTCAGTGCGGGATGACAGCTGTCCAGTGGCGGCTCGTCAATAGGGACTGTGAGACTGCAGCCACCCCAGTGGATTTCTTGGATTCACGAAAATAATGTTAATTTATTTATGTTTGACTATCATTCACATGAAACACCCAATCTCATATATTTATATGAAAAAAATACTGCAAAACAATGAAGAAGTACGTAAATTATTTACGATTTAATGATAAGCGCGGAGGCAGCAGGAGAGAGATACAGATATAGAGAGAGAAAGGGGGGGAGGCTTCCCGCGCGGTATGGAGAGTGTGGACTGCCTCCCACGCAGTCTTGTCTCAGCTGTTGTTGTGGGGAGGTATGTGTTCTTGCGTCGCTCTTATTTTCGATCGTGTTTTTCAATTTGCCAGGGATGATTTTAAAATATTATTGATAGTGATGGCTTGTGCTCAATTTTAATTATCGTTGATGGTATAAAATCACAGAAACATCGTATAAAATAGTATTTTTCGGTATTTTTTTTTACTCGTACACCAGTCTCGAGATGGCTTTACTTACCCTTCTCATCTGATAGAGCTTTTCATCCTGAGTAATTTGAACCCCATATATACCCACCGCAAATTATTTATTATGTTGACAGTGATTTTTAAAGATTTACCTATTTCAGGCAAACGCCCATTTGGGCAGGCTAGGTTACTATCGAGTGGCTAGGTTACTATCGAGTGGCTAGGTTACGATCGAGTGGCTAGGTTACTATTGAATGGCTAGGTTACTATCGAGTGGCTAGGTTACTATCGAGTGGCTAGGTTACTATCGAGTGGCTAGGTTACTATCGAGTAGCTAGGTTACTATCGAGTGGCTAGGTTACGATTGAGTGGCTAGGTTACTATCGAGTGGCTAGGTTACTATCGAGTGGCTAGGTTACTATCGAGTGGCTAGGTTAGTAAGGTTACGATCCAAGGTCTTAATGATCTTTAGTTTCATTTCCCGTAGGAAATTCCTATGGCTGCGTGTACTGTGAGTGTGTGCCGCTGCTGCTTCTCATTTGTGAGGACGAAACTATTTTTTTCTGGTAGATTTCGGTCTGTTTTGTATTAATCTGCTCTTTGTTTTTGTCGCAAATCACTAGTTTCTGAGGGTGGGGGGGATGGAATAAAAAAAAACTAATGATTTGCGAGGGAAACAACAAGCAGATTAATTCAAAACAGACCGAAATCTACCAGGAAAAAATAGTTTCGTCCAAAGTAGAGAGACTGGTGTATGTGTAAAAATTTACCTATTTTTCTTCTTTTCACAGGCAAGCCTAGCATTATTTTGCAAAATGGCACAAGAAGCAAAGACGGTTTCTGCATTGAAAGAACTCAATTTTTCACAGTTAACACTTCAAGAGAAGGTAGCAGTTAAACAAGCAGGTCGCCCATTACCAGACATTAAAATTGTACAAGAAGGAGTAAGCCACAACAAGAAGTATATTCGCAGTTTTAATTGTGATTGGTACCAAAGGAAAACATGGCTCTGTGGATGTGAAGTTAAGAATGCACTATTTTGCTTTCCATGTCTGTTGTTTGGAGGCGATTCAGTGTGGTCCAAAGATGGTTTTGCATGCATAAAGAACTTGAAAGAAAAAACAGAGAAACACGAGAATTCCAGGAAGCATATTGATAATGTCATTTCTCTATCTGTTCTTGGGAGTGTAAACATTAAAGAAAGACTTAGTGAGGCATACAGACTTTCAGTAAATGCACATAATAAGAAGGTTACCAAGAATCGTGAAATTTTGTCCAAGATTATAGACTGCATAAAATTTTGTGGACATTTTGAGCTACCTTTGCGTGGACATGATGAAACTGATGACTCGGCTAATCCAGGTGTATTTAGAGGACTGATAAATCATGCATCACAATTAGATCCAGACTTCAGGCCCATTTAGAAAGTAATGCAGTCTTCAAAGGTGTCTCCAAGACTATTCAGAATGAAATTCTCGACTGTCTGCTGCAAATATATCGTGATCAGATCAGAAAAGAAATTAAAGAAGCTCCCTTTGTTGCTGTTATGGCAGACGACACTACGGACGTTTCAGAACACACTCAAATGGTTATTGTTCTAAGATACTTGCTAGGTGAAGAGGTTGTTGAGAGATTTTGGGGATTTTTCACTCCAGAAAATCAAACAGCAGATGGGTTATCAAAATGCATCCTTGATCAGTTAAACACAGTCCTTGAAGGAATGCAGAGAAACTGATTGCTCAAACATTCGATGGTGCAAGTGTTATGAAAGGTAAGAAGGGGAGTTCAGGCTAAAATCAAATCAGTGTACAATAACGCCCACTTCATTCACTGTTATGCCCACCAACTTAATCTTATTATGCAAAATGCTGCAAGTGTTACACGGGGTTCACGAATATTTTTCTCTAACCTTTCGGGCATAGCAGCATTTTTTTCAAGGTCACCTCTACGTTTAAATGTTCTTACAAAGCACATGACTAGCCGCATTCCACGCCCATCTGCTACAAGGTGGAACTTTCATAGTCGCACTGTCAACAAGGTTTATGAACATTTTGAACCCTTGAAAAAATGCATGGAGGAAATACAGAGTACATCAAATGCTACTATAACCATACGAGAAGCAACAGGTATTTTGAACACCCTAAATGATGAAAGTTTTAAGTTTTGGTTGGAGCTTTTCCACCAGATAATGCCTCATGTAGAAGTGATTTTCACCAAATGCAGTGTAGAGACATTGATGTGACTAAAGCACATGAGTTCATTACAAACTTCAAAAGGGCCATTTCTAAAATAAGAAATTCCAAATACTGTGAAAATCCCACAAAAACACTCATGGCTGAAGCAAAAGAAGTGTGTGACTGTGTGTGTGCTGACATAGCTGAGAGATTTTCTTTCACTAAACAATTAGTAGCTGCTAAATTGTTCAATAAAGACTGTTTCACTAACTTCAAGCAAAAGTTACTTTAGAAGAATTTGAAGTATACACTGAAGCTTAACCCATCATTGCCAAAGAAAGACTTTTGACTGAACTTAGAGCATTCTATTACAGAAGTGATTTGCATGAGTTTTCCAAATTGAGTGAACTATTAAAGATTGTCAATGAAAATAACTTAGGTGATGTACTCTGTGAATTGACAAAACTTATAAAAATTCTTTTGACAATTCCAATGACTACAGCAGAGCCCGAACGTTGTTTTTCAACCCTGAGGAGGGTCAAAACTTTCTTAAGGAGCACTATGAATCAGGAGAGGCTAAATGCACTTGCCATGATTTCAATAGAGAAGATTTCTATAAATAATATGCCAGGTCTAAATGAAAAAGTTATTGATCTGTTTGCACAAAACAGGAACAGGAGAATGGACTTCCTTTTCAAATAGCCTAAGCCTGCACTGAGGAAGTCAAGCATTTACTGGTAAGATAAGGCCTAAGAAATTAAATAATTATCTATATATCTATATAATCTATGTCAATGGTATGTTAAACAATAACAATAAAAACATTTAAGATTTCATTTATGTCTGAATGTGAGACAGCCCCCCCATCAATAACAGTCACGAGCCGCCACTGCAGCTGTCACAAATCCGTTTTATTTTGTATCCTAAAATACTCGGTAAAAATGATCTAGCATCAACTTACAAGAAATGGGTGGGTTAACCGTCAGTATTGTACCATATGTAATTATGAAACATGACATTTCCCAAGAGTTGCTCGACTACGGATTGTGGCGCCGGGGGTGGTGGGGAGGGGGTTCAACTACGCTGACCATCCAATTACACGCCCGACACTCACCAACAGACCCGCTGCGTCGGCTACTACCTTATATTGGAATAGATTACAAGGGTATACGTTAGGGACTTTCCTTTCTTTAGAGACTAGGGATTTTTCCCGATTTTGGGGATTTTTGTAGGGACATATTGAAAGCCCATTTTTCAGTGATCTGGCCTTCCACCACCAAAACCACTGTTCCCTACAGGGATTAATCGAGCTCTTCGTCTGACTGAACCTTGTGTCGGATTCGAATAGATTGATCATTTCATCTTGCCACGTATCCTTTTCTGCCGGCTGCTACGTCATCTTGCCACGTAGGATTATCGCCCTCCTCTCATCCTATGAACTCCATCGCCAGCACTCAGTGTAACCCTCTTCTTCATCATGGAACGTTGTTCAGACTGTGATTTCAGACTTCTCGAGTTTTACCACAAGTATACAGGAAAACCAAGAGAACTATTAGACGTGTGTTCGTCACAAAGTGATTTGGAACTCGAAAGCCTGTGACACTTGTGGGAAGCCCGCTACATTGAACTTTCATACGAAGCTCTGGCGGTGTCTAAAAGCCAGTAGCAAACCAAAAAAAAAAAAAAAAAAAAAAAAGTGAAACTGGAGTGAGTGTGTTTTCAAAAACACATGCTTTGCAAAAGTACACCTCGATATAGAAACATTGACGTTTTTTGTCAATGCTTATCTGCGTGACTGCTTTTCGTACGAATTCATGAGAAGTGAGTTTGGAATGAGTGACAGTAGCATTTGTGATTGGGCAAGCTTTTGCAGAGAAGTGCTCATAGAGTGGTGCATTTAGCGTGAGGGAAAGACTGGTGGCCCGGGAAAAATAGTAGAAATTGACGAGAGTAAATTTGGAAAAAGAAAATACAGTGTAGGAAGGATTATTGAGGGCCAGTGGGTGTACGGTGGTGTGTGCAGGGAGACGCGAACCTGCTTCATGGTTCCCGTTGAAAAACGAGACAGTGAAACCCCGCTTCGTCTGATCGAAGAAAAAATTGAGCCGGGAACGACCATCATTTCTGACTGTTGGAAAGCTTACAACTGCTTGTCGGAGAGGGGGTATAAACATTTAAAAGTGAACCACTCACTCAACTTCGTGGACCCAACGACCCTGGCGCACACCAACACCGTTGAGAGGTTGTGGAGGGACGTTGAGGCTAAAGTCCCTTTGTATGGAAGGAAAAAAAAACACTTTGTTGGCTATCTGGCCCGCTCTATGTTCCTGATGACCATCAAGGACCCCAACAAGCGCTTCCATGCCTTCCTTAACGAAGTTGCTGCCCTTTCCAATCCTTATCAACCTCCGCAGTAATGGTGGGGTATACTCCAGCTGTCCACTCTTCTTTAATTTGGACAGTACTTCCCCTCTCGGTAAGCATAAAAAATAATGGATAATATTTACGAAACCTTAGCCACCTCTGGCAAAGTTAATACTTATATTATGGATTTCTTTTTGGTCCCTGAATGCAGTGCAATAATAAGTGACTTCCAATTCAGGGACTATTTATTGTTGAAAATAGGGGATAATCACGAAAGCGTCGTCTCCTCTGGCGGCGGCCGCCATGGCGCTGCCGCAAAATAGCTCGCATTCATTACCTACCTTATGAAACATCACTAGGTCTTCACATATTTTTTTCTACAAACGTTTGGTTAGCGACGGTACGCTTGGTTAGCAACGGTACGCTTGGTTAGCGATGGTACGCTTGGTTAGCAACGGTACGCTTGGTTAGCGATGGTACGCTTGGTTAGCGATGGTATGCTTGGTTAGCGATTAGCCCACGCATGTGAGACCAGGTCCACCACGCGTGGTTATTATTTTTTTTAGAACACGCAGCCCAACGGCTGCCGTGCTGAGGGCCGGGTATAGCCCGGGCCTGTTCAGCCCGAGTCCCGGATGACCTTGAGTCATGGCTCGGGGCTGTTTTGGGGTGGTTAGCGATGGTATGCTTGGTTAGCGATTAGCCCACGCATGTGAGAGAATACGGTAGGGATTTTCCTTACTTTCGAGAACAGGGAATTTCCCCTAATTTAGGGATTTTTCTAGGGATATTTTGGAAGCCCATTTTTCAGTGATTTTGGCTTCCCCCCCAAACCCCGGTTCCCCAAGCTTGTCTTGGGGGTAGGGGGGGGCTGGGGTGGTGGAGGGGGAGAAGTAGTTGTTCCCTAGTTTTACCCCCATTTATCGTGTTACGAAATTTTTAGGTATATTTTTCTGTTTCAGAACAAATGAAGAGTGTGTAGTTGACTGCAATTTCTATCAACGCAGGAACATATGTCGGTCGGCCTGTCAAACCAAAGCCTTCTAAAAAAACAGTGTCGGTGCGCTCCAAACCATTTTTTTTTTTTTTTTTTTACAACAAAGGAGGCAGCTCAAGGGCACACAAAAAAAGAAAACAATAATAAAAAAAAGCCCGCTACTCGCTGCTCCTAAAAAAGAAACAAAAGAGGTAGCCGAAAGGAAGATTAAATACGGGAGGAGAGGTGTCCTGATACCCTCCTCTTGAAAGAGTTCAAGTCGTAGGCAGGAAGAAATACAGATGAAGGAAGATTGTTCCAGAGTTTACCAGCGTGAGGGATGAAAGAGTGAAGATGCTGGTTAACTCTTGCATAAGGATTTGGACAGTATAGGGATGAGCATGAGTAGAAAGTCGAGTGCAGCGGGGCCGCGGGAGGGGGGGAGGCATGCAGTTAGCAAGTTCAGAAGAGCAGTCAGCGTGGAAATATCGATAGAAGATAGAAAGAGAGGCAACATTGCGGCGGAATTTAAGAGGTAGAAGACTATCAGTATGAGGAGGAGAGCTGATGAGACGAAGAGCCTTAGCCTCCACTCTGTCCAGAAGAGCTGTGTGAGTGGAGCCCCCCCACACATGAGATGCATACTCCATACGAGGGCGGACAAGGCCCCTATATATGGACAGCAACTGTGCAGGGGAGAAGAACTGGCGGAGACGGTACAGAACGCCCAGCCTCGAGGAAGCTGATTTAGTAAGAGATGAGATATGAAGTTTCCAGTTGAGATTTTGAGTTAAGGATAGACCGAGGATGTTTAGTGTTGAGGAAAGTGATAGCTGGATGTTGTCAAAGAATAGGGGATAGTTGTTTGGAAGACTGTGTCGAGTGGATAGGTGGAGAAACTGTGTTTTTGAGGCGTTGAAGGACACCAGGTTCTTCTTGCCCCAATCGGAAATAATAGTGAGGTCTGAGGCTAAGCGTTCTGCAGCCTCCAGCCTTGAGTCGTTAAGTTCCTGAAGGGTGGGTCTTCTATTAAAAGAAGTTGAGTAATGCAGAGTGGAATCATCGGCGTAGGAATGGATAGGACAGTTCGTTTTGGAAAGAAGATCATGAATCAATGAACAACAGAAAAAGAGTGGGAGATAGGACAGAACCCTGTGGGACACCACTGTTAATAGATTTAGGGGAAGAACAGTGACCGTCTACCACGGCAGAAATAGAACGGTCAGAAAGGAATCTGGAGATAAAGGTACAGAGAGAAGGATAGAAACCGTAGGAGGGTAGTTTAGAAAGCAAAGACCCTATCAAAAGCTTTTGATATGTCCAGCGCAATAGCAAAAGTTTCACCGAAACGGCTAAGAGAGGATGACCAAGAGTCAGTTAAGAAGGCTAGGAGATCACCAGTAGAACGCCCCTTGCGGAACCCATACTGGCGATCAGATAGAAGGTCAGAAGTGGAAAGGTGCTTTTGAATCTTCCGGTTAAGGATTGATTCAAAAGCTTTAGATAGACAAGAAAGTAAAGCTATAGGACGGTAGTTTGAGGGATTGGAGCGGTCACCCTTCTTAGGCACAGGCTGTATGAAGGCATACTTCCAGCAAGAAGGAAAGGTAGATGTTGACAGGCAGAGGCGAAAGAGTTTGACCAGGCAGGGTGACAGCACGGAGGCACAGTTTTTAAGGACAATAGGAGGCACTCCATCAGGTCCATAAGTCTTCTGAGGATTGAGGCCAGAGAGGGCGTAGAAAACATCATTTTGAAGAATCTTTATAACAGGCATAAAGGAGTCAGAGGGGGGATGAGTAGGAGGAATATGCCCAGAATCGTCCAGAGTGGAGTTTTTAGAAAAAGTTTGAGGGAAGAGTTCAGCCTTAGAGATAGATGAGACGGCAGTGTTGCCGTCAGGACTGAGGATTGGAGGGAAAGATGAAGAAGTGAAGTTGGAGGAGATGTTTTTGGGTAGATGCCAGAAGTCACGGAAAGAGTTAGAGAAAGCAAGGTATTGACATTTTCTATTAATGAAAGAATTTTTGGTTAGTCGGAGAATAGATTTGGCACGATTTCGGGCAGAAATGTAAAGTTCATAATTAGCATTAGTTTGAAGGCTCTGGTACCTTTTGTGAGCTACCTCTCTATCATTGACAGCACGAGAACAAGCGTGATTAAACCAAGGCTTTTTAGCGTGAGGAGTAGAGAAAGAACGAGGAATGTATGCCTCCATTCCAGAGACAATCACCTCTGTGATGCGCTGAGCACACACAGAGGGGTCTCTATCCTGGAAGCAATAATCATTCCACGGGAAATCGGAAAAGTACATCCTCAGGTCGTCCCACCGAGCTGAAGTAAAATGCCAGAAGCATCGCCTCTTCGGTGGGTCCAGAGGGTGTACAGGAGCGATAGGACAGGATGTAGAAATAAGATTGTGATCGGAGGAGCCCAACGGAGAGAACAGTTTGACAGAATAAGCAGAAGGGTTTGAGGTTAGGAAGAGGTCTAGAATGTTGGGCCGATCTCCAAGACGGTCGGGAATACGTGTAGGGTGCTGGACCAACTGCTCTAGGTCGTTGAGGATAGCAAAGTTGTAGGCTTGTTCACCAGGATGGTCAGTGAAAGAGGATGGAAGCCAAAGCTGGTGGTGAACATTGAAATCTCCTAGGATGGAGATTTTAGCGAAGGGAGAGTGGGTCAAGATGTACTCCACTTTAGAATTCAAATAGTCAAAGAATTTTACATAGTTGGTAGAGTTAGGTGAGAGATAAACAGCACAGATGTATATAGTAATAGAATGACAATGAAGTCTTAGCCAGATGGTGGAAAATTCAGAAGAGTCAAGGTTGTGGGCACGAGAGCTAGTGATGTTGTTGCGCACGTAGGCGCAACATCCAGCTTTGGATTGAAATTTAGGATAGAGATAGTAGGAGGGAACAGAGTAGAGATTGCTGTCAGTAGCCTCAGAAACCTGTGTTTCGGTAAGGAAGAGAAGGTGAGGTTTAGAGGAAGAGAGATGATGTTCCACAGAATGAAAATTAGAGCGAAGACCGCGAATGTTGCAGAAATTGAGAAGAAAGAGGTTCGAGGAGTTATCAAGACACCTCTCGGGTCGGCAGCCAGAAGGGGAGTCCTCCCTGGGGGAATTT
Organism: Eriocheir sinensis; assembly: GCF_024679095.1. Lineage (NCBI taxonomy): Eukaryota > Metazoa > Arthropoda > Malacostraca > Decapoda > Varunidae > Eriocheir > Eriocheir sinensis. The sequence goes on along the minus strand of NC_066510.1, from coordinate 4,675,599 downwards.
GTGGTCCCCCACCCAGGCGGGGACTCCGAGGCTTGGTGTATGTGCGCCATTTTGAAATTTTAATTTTGGGAAAAGGTGTATATGTTGTGTGAATGTAGTGTGGTGTGGATAAAGAGAGGATCTGTCTTTAGAGAGCATGCTGAACTACTCTCCGGTGTTGGTGAGACAATAGGGAAACGGTTAGTGAGGACATGGGAAGGGTCTTTGGAGGGCTTCAGCTCCCTTCTCACCTCCCATATATACCTCACCGGGAGTGGCTTGCGCCCGTTCGGTAGGTGTCTTCCTACCTACTCCAGCCATAGTTGCTATTTGGTCAGTAGTGTTTTTGACACGCAACAACATACCGGCAACTTACCATCAGAAACTGGGCATACATTGAGCCTGCCTCCCACATCATGGTGACGTGCGGGTCGTCCAAAACGTGACGCAGGTCCTGATAGGGTTGAGGGATCCGCCGCACTGCCAGAAGCGACGTTAGGGTGCCGGCGTAGCTTCGCAGCATCACCAACGTCACTACCATCCATGACGCCAGCACTAGACGCTCCCATGGAGAAACGTCGCCAAAGAAAATGTCTGCCAAGAAGATCTCCATCAATGATGTTGGCCAGTGACTTGCTGCAATGGAAACTTTCAGCTTCCCGATAGTTTAATTAACTTTGATTACATATGTTTGTATGGGCAGGAAAACACACACACACACACACACACACACACACACACACACACACACACACACACACAGCCGTCTTGTTGGACGGAAATAACCACTAACATCGTTTTTTTTTTTTTTTTTTTTCCGCCTGTGGCGCCGGTAGGCTCCCTCGGTGGGGCCTGATGGTTGGCACCAGCCCGTTGTGGCGCTCTTCAGAATTATGTCAACTTAGCACAAGGGAGCTATGCGAGGAACCATATTTTCCGCGATCGCACCTGGCCTCCTGCGTCGTCTAATAAGGTTTCTAGAGGTTTTCCTCTTCTTGAGGCGTGGACAAGGGGGATTGATCCTAAATCTCCTATGATCAGAGACCAGGATTATCTAAGAACTCTATAGTGACAGACTCGCTTGCTGCTGTACTATACATGTATGATGCACGGCGGAAGGATGGTGAATCATCAGGTGTATCTGGATAAGTATGAGAGGTCTGCGACTCTCGAGGAGCTCGCAGACTATCTATACTGTAGTAATCCGCCTAGTTCAAAAATAATTTATACTCAGACCATGGTTCCGTTTTTTCGGGTGCAAAACCTATGAAGACAGCCAGGACGACCATGCAAATGATGGAGGCCAAACATTTCTTTGACCTATACAATGATGAACAGGCCTTGACTATAGGGGAACTTGATCTCTATGCGGCTATGCCTTCCATTAATTTGAGGGCTGCATAAAAGGGATATGAGGTCTTGTACATCAATCTTGACTGTTCTGCATGGAGCAATGCATTCCGGCATGAGACCGTCTCTCGACACTTTCTTCAATTTAATATTTACTTATGTAAATATGCAAAGTCTTGAAGCCATTTCACGTAATATAATTTCTCTTAGTTTTAAGATCATAGGGTCTGTGTGATCTGAATATCTACATGTAAATCTATGTTAATCTCTCTCTCTCTCTCTCTCTCTCTCTCTCTCTCTCTCTCTCTCACCTTGCTGCAAGGTCACTCTCGCGTACATCATTATTCTGGAGCCCAGCCAGCCAAGCAGATCCAGTGGATAGTTGTCTATGCACAGAGCTAAGAAGACGACAGCTGTCAGCACTGCTACCATAGCCACGAAGAACGCCATCCACACGTCAGGAGTGAAAGGCAACAAGAAACTCCATGGGTCCACCTCCGACTTCCCGCTACCCGCTAAGATTCTTCCGTAGTCTACTAGAATGGCTCTGGTGTAGTCAACGGCCGTGGCGCGAATGGCGGTCACAGCAAACGGCCCAAGTCCTAAATCCACCTCCTGATATTAAGGGTTCACACTAATAACTTTAGTGGTCACACTGAAGAGGCACTTGTTAATTATCAACTCCATATATATATATATATATATATATATATATATATATATATATATATATATATATATATATATATATATATATATATATATATATATATATATATATATATATCAGCATAGTTGGCAGGCTAATAATACAATCCTATCAGAAACAAATGCCCGCAACACAATGCCAAAACAAAAATGCAAACAAAGGACGACGCCTAAAGTCTAAGATCATGTCTGGTTTCTACACTTCCATTTGGAAATATGGATGAAGGAACATGATTCCTGTTTCCTAGTAAAAGGGATTAAATAGTAAAAAAAAAAGTACTGGTAATTCTTGCATATGAAGGTAGGTTAGGACTGGAATAAGTACAAGTAAACAGTCACGGGCATCGACCTTTTAAAAACACCAAAAAGTCTATTAACCTGCTCACCTTCCTGTTCACCATGCCCACCATACCAGTCCAGGACCCGTCCGCTTGCTTAACACCCCACGCTCCGTCAGGTGGCCGCCTCAGTGTGTAACTGTAACCGAAGGGTGTCATGAGTGTCCAGAATGGGCCTACACGGTCACCTTAACGGAAGAAGGCAACTTCCCTAGTTAAAAACGAGATGCAAAGTAAAATGTAAAGCAAAGTCTTTGAATGATCCTTTATTAAGTTTGTTTTTAACACTATGGGAGGTAGCTCAAGAACATATAAAAGCACACTAAGCGCTGCTTCAGCAATGAACAAAACAAACAAAAAAACAGCTGCTTTAGTTTGTAATTATTAAACTTTCACCAAGCCATGCTCATTATAAAGAAGGACAATAACTTTCCACAATATAATGCAACAATACCTAACGGTATAATTTAAAAGGGTACAAAAAACTTACGTGAAATTGATCTGACTTGCTAGAAGGTTGAGTAACTCCACCATCGGTCCCTCCAGAATAAAATCCTGACCCTGGGCCGCCTCCTGTACTACCACCACGTGTGGCTGGAACTCCTCCCCTGCCACAACTAGGGTCGGCCCCCACGTTAGCCTGCCATCAAAAGCAGCAGTAACCATCCCGTACCAGTCCTTTTTGATGCCACCAGTGTAGCAAAGACATTGTTCATAATAAAGCCGATACTTACCTGTGGAACTTGTCGGGAAAGAGGGGTTGTGAAGAGGCGAGGTTCAGGCCGCGGCTATGGGACCAGGAGGCTACCTGCATCGGCGGGGCGTTAGGCGGACTGTAGGGCAGGTGCACCCAAACACTACATCTGGCGAGGATTGGGGGTGAATCATACAGGTAGGCGCCCAGCAGCCACCTCAGTTTGCCTGTGGCAAACATAAGATATGAAAGAAGTTCCACTAAAGCAACTGTTCCACTGACCTTGGGGAGTTGCCGCCGTCGTTAACAATGAGGGCGGCATTGGATTGTGAGAAGATGATTTGTAAATGATGTAAGTGCGTGAGGCGAGGTGGTGGCAGGCTGGTGAGTGCCAGGAGCAGAGTGGGGAATGCCAGCAGGCCAGCTTCTTGGGCCTGCTGTGCCCAGGCGGCCAGAAAGGAAGGTTTGTCGCTCACCACCACCACAGCCATGCACCACGACACCCTCCGCACCTGTGAACCCCAAACTAGCATCAGTGATTCTGTAGCAACAATAACCGAAGTTGTCGGTACAGGTAAGTGAGGCCCAATCAAGGATTACAAAAAACAAAAACTCTAGGTTCCATGGGCCGAAAAGAGGCACAGTCAAGAGGTGCCTTTTATTTTAGGAAGAACAACCACGATGCACTCAAAAGGAATTCATGCCAAGGAGACAAGAAATATATATCTAAAACTCTTGGCTAAGACAACCTGGCATGCCCACCGTGAGCGAGTGCTGAAGGGCTCTGCCGAGCGTCGCAACACTCCCGTTGGAAGTTTCCTCGTGTCTTGCCTCCAGCACAGCTGCACCCCAGGGCGCCATCATTAGTTTCAGTCCCTGCGGGGGACATAGAACAAACACTCAATTATTGAAATGTAATAGTGAGAACCGTGTAGAGCTCTCATACCAACGGACAGAGAACACAGACTAAAAACACATAAAAAGGGCATACAACACACTATTAAAATGCCAAGGTATAGTGCTACACACAACACTCTCACAGTGCCAACACACCGTAGCCACAGCAGGTGTTGAGGCTGTGCCGTCGGTCAACATAACGACGCAACAGTTTGGCTGCCACGCCCTGGCCAACACCGCCGCCGCCGCTGCTCCAGTTACTGTCAGCATCTCGTCCTGGCCTGAGTTGCGGAAGTACGCTGCGGGAGAGGATCTTAAATTATCTTTATGTGTTATGGGATTATAATCAAATTGATGGGTTACTATACCGTGATTTGACTTGATTGGGCAACTTGGATATTTAATAATTTTATTTGCTTTGGTTGCGTGACAAGACTAAGAAAACCCGAAGGTTTAGTAAAAATAGAAGCTCACAGTCTCAAAGGGAAGGATGATGTATACTAGTTGATTGGAGGTTTGTATGGCGACAATTCGAAAGAACTTTAAAGGGCAAGGGTCAGATTAAAAAAATACTTTGCTCATTAACTTCGGAGAACACTGGATATTTACATGCAAAATTACGATTATAGTATAGTAGTTTCCTTTCTAGCCAATCTATCTCTGCGGTGGTAGACGGTCACTGTTCTTCCCCTAAACCTATTAACAGTGGTGTTCCGCAGGACTCCGTCCTATCTCCCACTCTCTTTCTGTTGTTCAATGATGATCTTTCCAAAATAAAACTGTCCCATCCATTATTACGCCGATGACTACTCTGCGTTACTCAACATCTTTTGATAGAAGACCCTCCCAACAAGAACTACATGATTCCAGGCTGGAGGCTACGGAACGCTTAACCTCATACCTTACTATCATTTACCTTGCTATCAAAAACTCAATTTCCTATCAACTCGACACAATCTTCCATACACCTATCCCCTAATTTTCGACAACACTCAGCAGTCACCTTCTTCTACAATAAACATCCTCTGTCTATCCATAACTCAAAATCTCAACTGGAAACTTCATATCTCCTCTCTCACTAAATCAGCTTCCTCGAGGTTGGGCGTTCAGTACCGTATGGAGTATGCATCTCGTGTGTGGGTGTTCCACTGTGGAACACCCACACACGAGCTGTGTGTGTGGAAGCCTTCCACACACACAGCTTTTTTGGATAGAGTTTAAGGCTCTTAGTCTCATTAACTCCTCTTACTGACAGTCCTCTACCTCTTAAATTCCGCCGCCATGTTGCCTCTCTATTTTCTACCGATATTTTCATCCTGACTGCTTTTTTGAAATTTTTAACTGCTTGCCTACCCCCTCCCGCGGCCCCGCTGCACTCGAATTTCTACTCTAGCTGTCCAGATCCCTTATGCAAGAGTTAACCAGTATCTTAATTTTTTCATCGCTTTCATTAGCAAACTCTGGAACAAACTTCCTTCGTCTGTATATCCTTCTGCCTACGACTTGAATTCTTTCATGAGGAGAGTATCGAGACGCCTCTCCACCCGAAATTAACCTCTACTTTGACCACTCTTCTGAACTCTTTTTTTTTATAGGGGCAGTGATTAGCAAGCTTTACTTTCTCCTTATTATTACTTTTCCGCCCTTGAGTTGCTTCCTTTACTGTAAAAAAATATTTGAACTCTGCACCGCACTCCCTAACCTTACAACCCACTGGTTCGCCCTCAAGGTTCTGTCCTGCTTCATTCTATCTGTCCCTTTCTCGTCAAATATGATTCCTTGGTGCGGGTATGTGTATGAACTTGTGCAGCCTCTGCCTATCTCCCCTAGTGTCCAGGTCCTTCCTTCATCTATCTCCTCACTAGTACCTGACTTTTCTCATTACTAAACTTAACGTCAAAATCCTCTGCTATCACATTCAACATTTGCTGCAGCTCCTCACTGTCCTCACATAATTATGATGAGTATACGTCATCTGCATACATTAGACATCCTAATCATCTACTCCCCAGCTTTATCCCATAACCTGTCTTCCTCAGTCTTACTGCCAGTTCTGTGTTCAGCCAAAACAGTAAGAGGACAGTACACACCCTTGCCTAATTCCTTTACAACTACGTACTCACTCTGCCTCTATAAATACTGTATACTGTATACTATAAATGCTGTCAATAGCACGCGTGTTTTCATTCATGACCTTTATTACTCCAACTACCCTCTCGCTTACTCTTAGCCTGGCCAGCAACTGACACAGTAACCGCCTATTAACCTATCGTACGCTTTTTCAACGCCGAGGAAAGCAAGGTGTACATTCTCACTCGTTTTCTTCATCCTTTCTATTACTGTATTTACTACAATCATCTTTACTTCAAATCCTTCCTCTCCATTGATGAATATGTAAAAACTGGCCGGAAGCGTGTGGGGTGTTATTTAACGTCCTCCCAGTATTTCCGTCGCGCTGAGTCATAAAGTTTATTTCTCTCAGTTGAGCTGGAATATTAATCCAGAGCGTGCAGTGTTGGCAGACTACCAAGTGTTATCAATAAATACTTAACTATACAGATGTCTAGTTTGCGTATTTCTTGTTTTACTTCGCATCTGTAAGTCGAAACCAAAATCCTACATAACATGCAGAGGGACGATTAATCAATAAATGGGAGGGTAGAGGAGAGAAGAGACACGTTAGCTGTGTGCAAGCGCTGTATATATAGATTGCTATTGCAACTGAGAGTTTTATTCAGCAGTGATGGGAGAGCTTACCTTGGAGAAGCCGCGGCCTGCCGACCACCACTCCCGTAAGCAGCAACAGGCAGCAGACAGCGCAGACGCTCCGCGGCAGTGCTGGCATTTCTGAGCAAATCAAGAAACACGAAAATTTTAAAGACTCACTACTGCAGCATAAAGTTCGTTTGGAAAAGTCTATCAATAACGATGGCAAGAAATACGTTCCTTTACCTCAAATCATTTAGAGTTGTATCATGGAGTGGGAAGCTGCACAATTTATTTTGAGTAATCACAAACTAGAAATAATGGTGATTATGATTAAAAGTACATTTGAGAGCATTTTATTTCCTCTGAAGGCGAGACTATCACGAGAAAGGTGTGAAAACAAAGTCAGAGATCATCGTGGCGATTTGACGTATTAAAAGCACCTTTTGTCAAAGCCAATGAAGCAGGCTATGTGGAGACATATCATAGAACATTGCATTGTCCATACTGTGCCTTGTTTCGTTGCGCTAAGCCCACGCCTTCTGGAATAAAACTGAATGCATGAAAGTGAGAGACGCATACTCCACACTGTCCAGACGTTGCTCCAAGGTTGCACAGCAGTAGGGTTGTCGGTGCACCAACTTGTTTTGTGATGGCGTTGCTGCTGCCAACCTAATTTAGCAGAGAATAAAAAAAAAAAAAAATATGGATAAGAGTTTTTGAGAACACGTAACAGCACAATAATGCGTGATCTAGCAAGTGATGGCCATATATTGAGTTTGTTTTTCTAGAGTGTCAGAGCTTCAGCATGCTATTAGGAAAAAAAACTGACAATTAGTGCTGAAACCAGACCATAGCTATACCTCTGCGTTATCAAGCAACCGGAGACTCATATGCCAGCATGGGTTATCTGTTTAATATATTTAAGCGAAGTATTTAAAGAACTGTCTCAGAAACAGTGAGGATTGTACCGGAAGCTCCGAAGGATTATATAAAGGTGTGATTAACGACTGAAACAGCGATGATACTGTAACTTTTTATATTAATTGACTGTATGGCAATATAACTTACTGCATGTAGTAGTAAGAACAAAAAATAAAAATTACTTTTGCCAAATTTGCTAAGTAAATCTAATTACTCTATGAAATAATAGCCTACTAGAATTCCTCTGTGTGAGTATGTTTTACTTTTATGCTATTTGATCATAGATTCATATAATAAATGACAAACTATTCAAATACTTGATTACATATATTATATTGTGTTTTTTATTGAACCGTATTCTAGTGGATCGCGTACTGGTGGAGCGCCGGAGTGAGGTTCGACAAGGGATGCTTGCAACCTATGTCATCTCATGAAGGCGTTTGACTCAGTGCATCGTAAGGCACTCTGGGATCTCCTGCGACTCCGAGGGATCCTTGCAAGGACTTTTGGTTTGCTGACTGACCTGTATTCTGGGACTGAGAGGGCTGTGAAGTGTGTGGGGGGCTTGTCCAGTTTCTTTCCCTTTGAACGCGGGAATGAAGCAGGGCTGTGTCCTTCAAGGCCCCATCGTTTTTCAGCACTTGTATGGACTGGGTATTAGGTAGATTTGTAGACCCGAGTCATTGTGAAGCATGCACAAACAATACCAGGGTCACCTTGTTTATGCCGATGATGCAGTAATCCTGGCGGAGTCGCTGGAGGTTCTGGTGGGTGCTCTTGGGACTTATGTTCTCCCGGACCAAGACCAAAGTACAGGTGTTTGGAGGCTTGCTAGATGAAACAGTACAGTCTGTTCATGCTTGTGGAAAGGACATTGAGGTCTCGGAAAATTTCAGATACCTTGGTAGCGTAGTTCAAAATCACGGGGGTCACTTCAGGAATTATTTCGGCGAATTGGGTTGGCCCACGATATTATTGACTCGCTCACCACGAGTATGTGGCGTTATCGATACCTGTGTAGAAGGACAAATATCCGGATGTTCAAGTCGCTTGTGCTCCCTGTCTTACTGAATAGCTGTGAGACTTGGACATTGGGACTTGGAGAGGCGGATTGATGCCTTTGGTAATAAGTGTCTACACAGAATCATGGGATATCGCTGGAATGACTTTGTCAAACTGGTGACTACTCCGCGAGACTGACAGCCAAATATCACCCGCATAGCCCGTCAACGCTAGGGGGCATGTGGCACGCTACCCAGAAGCTGACCCTACTCATCGGGTTGTTTTTGCAAGAGGCAATCCTGAGTGGAGGAGGCCAAGGGGACGCCCACAGAGTTCGTAGCTTGAACAAGTCGACAGATCCTGCCAAAAAGTTCTTCTGATGAGAAGGGGGCCTGCGTTGAGACTTGCCCGGAGAAACCCCCGGGCATGGTGTCGTAGGGTGGGCGAGGCGACGTGTAATCTGGCGTGTGCCCCACCTGATTAATTGATTGACTGAAAATATGAAGAAATAACTACAAATAATTTCCACTGAAGTCCTATAAGAATTAAATTTTCTCTTTATAAGTTATACTGAATATTAATTCATTCCCGCTTAACTATTGCCAAACATGTATATGAAGGGAGTGGCCTAGTAAATACCGTCTATAGGCATAGATATTCACTCAGAATGCCGTGTCTTTACACTGAAGTATAGGGTGAGGTAGAACTGCTGCTGCTACTGCAGATTAAGTACTTGTGTCTGAAGTGTTATCAGGAGACTACGAGTGAGATGAAGAAATTATTATTATTATTATTATTATTATTATTATTATTATTATTATTATTATTATTATTATCGTCACTCTTATTATCAGGGGACACTTCTAAACTGAATAGAACTTTGTTTATTTGGTTTTGGACCCTTATTTCAAATTTTGTGACTGACAAGTCCACTAAAAATTAATTACTCATCTTTACGTTTCATGCAAGGATCACGAACAGAGTTCATAAACTGATAATCCTCTTCCTGTCCGTCATTACTACAACGCTTCACCTTTCTTGCTTTCAGTCTGGGAACTTTATTCGCTGGTTCCATGAAATCGTCGGGACTGTTTGGTGTGTCATTGGCGTCTCCTGCAAACCCTACGTCACCATGTACCAGGAATGCGAAAATAAAACGAAGCTCTACTCTTCAATTGCCTGCTAACGAAGATTGGGAGAAGATATCCCTCGAATATTACAGAAAAAGGAACTTTCTAAATGGAATTGAGGCAAACATGTAGTTCTTCAGTGTCTAGGAAACAGTGGCAGAACATTCTACAACTCTATAAGAAAACTAAGCATTGTACTGCTTGGTGTTGCTGATGGTTATTATTGCCTCTTGTTTTGCAATGTTGATTGTCAAAGGAGAACATCTGCTGGGTAGGTTTTTAAACTAGCACATGCCTACCAAGGCACCAAAACCTAGATCTCTTCCGGGAAAACTTTGCCCGTGCCTTGTGTACTTGTAGGGGATGACGCTTGTCCATTATCTGCTAACATCATGAAGCCCTTTCCTGGCGAACTGTACAAAGGGTCACCAAAAAAAAAAATAATAATAATTATCGCCTGTCAAGGGCTCTTCGCACTGTTGAGAATGCTTTTGGCTTGATGGCATGTCTTTAAGAATATTTCGTAAACCACTTGAGTTAAAACTAGTCAGTTATTGATAAGGTTTGTGTTGTGTGCATCTATATAATTTCCTCATGAAACATCTTTCATCTTCTAGCATTTATGCACCATATCGTTATGGGAGTAGGCAGTTAGACAGCTGCCGAATCGGGTGTTTGCTACGCCCCCGGTGAGGTACTACGGGAGGCGAGGGGGTGCTGCAAGTCTAGCAAAGACCATTCCGTGTTTTCACTTTCTGCTCCTCTATTGTCTCACTATCACCAGAGAGTACTTCATGATGCTCTCTGAAGACAGATTCTCCTGCTCTCTACACCACACTATATACACGCTACAAACGTACCACTTCCTCAGTTATCTTTACCAAAATTCAATATTCTTGATGGCATAAGAAAATGATGCCTCGAGGTCCCCATATGGGGGGGGGGGGGGGGGGGGGAGGGCATAAATGCCCCCAGATCGGACTCCATTTTCTTTGGTGCCGACAACGAGATCAACTTTTGCAATATTCGCGGCCTTTGCTCTAATTTTCACTCTGTGGAACACCATCTTTCCTCCTCTAAACCTCACCTTTTCTTCCTCACTGGCACACGGGTTTTTGAGGCTATTGAAAGCAATATCTACTCTGTTCCCTCCTACTATCTCTATCCTAGATTTCAATTCAAAGCTGGATGTTGCATCTACGTACGCAACGACACCACGTGCTCTCGTATCCACAACAGTAATTCTTCAGAATTTTTAACCATCAGGCAAAGATTTCATTGTTATTCTATTACTAAATTCATGAGTGATGTTTATCTCTCAGCTAACTCTACCAACTCTTATTTCTTCTTCTTCTTCTTTGACTATTTGAATTCCAAAGTGGTGCACACCCTGACTCACTGCACTTCGCTGAAATCTCCATCTTAGGAAATTTTAATGTTCACCACCAGCTTTCGCTTTCATCCTCTTTCACTGACCAATCTGGTGAAGAATCCCACAACTTTACTATTTTCAGTGATCTATAGCTGTTGGCTCGGCACCCTACACGTTTCTCCAACCGCATTGGAGACACGCCCAACATTCTAGACCTCTTCCTACCCTTTACGAGAACAAGCGTGATGTATTAAGTGGATTAAGGAGGGCGATTTACATGAAGTGATTATATTAAAGACTGATTGATGCGAGAACACGTAGTAACGGGTATAAGTTGGATAAACTCAAGATTAGGAAAGAAATAGTAAATAACTGGTTCACTTAACAGGGTGGAGGAAGAGTGGAACAAACTGAATAGGTATGTAGTTGAGGCAAACAAATTAAACATTTAAATTGAGATTAGATGGATTTATGACCAGGAAGGGAATTTTTTAACAGCCCACCTTCAGGAGCTGCCTTGGGTTGGCCGGCTGGCCTCTTTTAGTCTCCTTATATCCTTCTGTATTCCTGTGTAATTTTCCTAATATAAGTGGATGGATAAATAATGTATTGCATCAATATTTTTGGAGAAGAAAAATCACAGTCAAGACACACTAATTCCTCTAGCTATTATTTTGAACAGTTCATGTATATTTTGTCAAAGAAATAACAATATTTTTTGTGTGAGTGCCTGTTATTGCATGGTTAGTTTCAGCTAAGAAAATTATTTTAAATGCTGGCAAAAATGCATTATTAATTTACATGAGAATTTATAAATTAGTCAATACATTAGTAATCATAAGCTGTTGAAAGTGTGTGAAAAATCAAGTAGATAGCTTAATTTTGAGTGCACGACTACGAGTAACTGCCCTATACGTAGGTCAATAGATATATATTTTTTCTGAGAATATCTTATTTATGGGTGAGGCGGTGGCTGAGTGGTTAGCGTGCCGGCCCGCGGGTTCGAATCTTGCCCGCCGCACAGCTGGTAAGTTTCAGTCACCGCCGAGTGGCCTAAGACTACCCACATGCTGCCCTGAAGACCACCTATCAACCTGGACTCTAGACTCCCTCTCTAAATGAGAGGCTCATAGATGAGCTCCGGGGGCAGCATGAGCCAAGGAAGATGGGGCCACTATAAACCCTTGGGTGAGCCAGAACGGGCTGGGCCGACCATCAGGCCCCACTAGGAAAGCCTACCGGAGCAATAGGCCTAGACGCAAAAAAACAACAACTGACAAATTGCTAGCAGCACTAGTTCAATACAACTACCTTTCAGAGCAATATTTTCTTCACCCCTGATATTACCAGTACGCCTCCGTGGTGCAGTGGTGAGCATGCCTAGCTACGAATCCACGCGCCCGGGTTCGGATCGTGGCCCGGGCAGTCGGCGGTAAGTTCACCCAGCTGTTCATCCTCCCTTTTGGCGGGTCCATAAATTGATACCTCGGGAAGCCTAGAGGAGGTGAACTGTGGTTACCCTAATGTCACGCTGGACCTATCCCGTGGTAATAGGTTATTTCCACTACTGGCTAAAGGACCTGTGCGGCGGAGATGAACACCGAGGCAACACGGAGTTCTGTCGCATGCCCCCCTCTTTCCCATCACTAACTAATACATCTCTCGCGCCAGTGTCATTATGTGAACAAATAAAATTAACACAGTTGTTACTTATGCCATTCTTTATTCACCTTTCTTCTGCATATCTTATAAAGTATAGGTTATGATGAAACAAAACACCCTTACACAGTCTAGTCAATATTTTACTATTTGGGCATTCAAATACTAACAGTAATTTTTATCGATATTCATATGATGTCAAGAAATCATATAACAGTAATGACACCTACTCGCTTTATTCTGTACTTTATATGGATTAATACCGTCGCAAATCCGATAATCTTTAAAACTTGACAATTTGTGTTACTTGTGGAGCTTCTGGCAGTATGGTATTATTAACAAAGTCGATAGCCATCACTTGTACTCCCCGGTGTCGGTAACAGATCTATACAGCTCCTTGTAGAGTTAGAAAATAAAATCTTGAAAATAATGTACCCTATCATGGTTTCCTCTGGTGAGTTTGCGGTTCTATTTTCCCAACATGGAGACAACTTAGGTTACATCAGTCGATTAGGCAGAGTTGCAACTATTTATCGATTTTATTTTCCAGCTAAAAATATTGCCATCAGAACACGAAATACCTGCATGCTCATAATCGTTAAATTTATGATACAATTGGCAACTTAAATGCTGCCAACATAGAGATATTAGAAAAAGTAATGAAGACGTTGTAATGTGCTGACCTATGTGCCGGATATGCTTGCTGGAAAGGCTTATAGTGAGGTTTAAACAGCAGAGGTTTATCTTGATTAACTATGAAGAAAGTGCCGCAGATTTTTATTCTTTTCCATGTTTTCCACCTCTCTTTTTTGATTTCATACTGTTCCTTTTTGCCTGTCTCTTGAACTTCATCTGCTAATCATTTGTCACCTAGTCCGTTTGATGCTCATTGTTATTGTCGATCTACTTTATCTATTTTATTCAGTCTGCTCGGGAAGGGTTATTCTTTTTAATACGGGGTTTTTAGTTTGTTGTTGCTAACTGAACACTTTTTTGTACCATTTTTATTTTATTTATTTTTTATATTTTTTTAGTTAAACACCATAATGACGTGTTTACGAATACAGGAAGCGAAAGGTGACTATAAAGAAGTATGACCCACTTCGCCCGTAACATCGAATCCGTTATTCCGAATAACGGTTATTTGGACGTTTGATGTGGATGTGACCCAAATGTACAAGCTAATTCTCGGGTAGTCCGGATGGCCTGAGAGTTTACGATAGTGAGATCCTTGCTGCCAAGAGGCAATGTTTTGAGTGATTGTTGATGAGTGCAGTGAGGGATGAGGCAAACTGGTGCTGCGCTCTGGACACTGGGAAGGGAGGTGTTTGATCTATTCGTGGCAGGAGGAAAAGAATGACATAACATGGAACACGGTGAGGTGACATAGGGCACGACATTGTCTTCTGGGAGCGAAAGATTTCCCTGCCAGAGATTGGAGACATGGACCGGCGGCCGCCCACTCCTTAGTCTCGTGTTGACGTGTCCCTCCCGCTGCCACCGACGGATCCATCTGTAGACCGTAGTGACGCTGGTGCGGCTCCGGACGGCTATGTCTCTCACAGGAACCCCCGACGCCCATAGCCACGAACCCCGCCGTTCGATGCTCTCCGTCGGCCTGAACGATCGGGACACACACATTGCGGCAAGCTGAGGGTAGGGGACAGCGTCAGGCCGGCCATCAAATCGCCCTAACCCATAACACTTCTTCACTTAGTACAGCTCTGCCTCATAGGTTTATTAAGGGGATATTCAATACGTATTTGATGAGGTAAATGCTATGTCACAAATACGAATTAGGACACAAACGCGGTCCATGATCATCTTTCCAGACATTGGATGCTGTGACTTTACAGTTTACTAAACCAGTAATACTACAAGATTACGTACTCAACATATTCATATGAAACAATTCTGACCAAACAACACCATCATCATCATCTTCCTTCATTTGTTTCGCTTTGAAATTCACCGTTCACGTGACTGTCATCTATATCGTCGCTGCACTGTGTGCAGGTCCTGAACCAGCAAGCAACCCTCAGTCTTCCAATAGCCGACACTCCAAGCAGACCAGTCCTATTTTGCGCGGGCTAGCAAATATCGTGTTTCATACTTATCCTGTTATTGTTTATGGATAAAAAATATATATATTTAAATTAGTAACACATATTCTAATGAACAATCCAGCTAATTATACAATGTTAGTACATTGAATAAAATAGAGCCTTTTCCAGCGTTCTTCATATATCTGTTTGATGTCATTGTACTCCATCCTGGTCCGAGCTACTGATTTCATTTACCTCTCCCCCTCGTCGGGGAAAAGTGGCCTAAGACAGTTTTCCCGGGGGAGAAGTGTAACCCAGGATATTGTTCTCTTCTGTATGCAGAGATTCCACTTTCTTAATATCTTAAAAAAAATCTAGCAATCCGGCTAAATAGGTAAAAATGTTACAAGTACAGTCACTCATATTGGCAATTTTTTTTTATAGCAATGGAGCCATCTAGAGGGCAAACAATAGCCCACTAGACGCTGCTCCGGACAAAAAAGGAATGAAAATGCTGGTAAATTCTTGCATAGGAATAGGCATATGGAATAGGGATGAGCAAGAGAAGAAATTCGTGTGCAGCGGGGCCGCTGCAGTCATGCAGTTAGCATGTTCAGAAGAGCAGTCAGCATGAACATATTGATAGAAGACGGAAAGAGATGTAACATTGCGGTGGAATTTAAGAAGCGGAAGACTGCTAATAAGAGGAGGAGAGTTTATGAGAAGAGCCTTTGACTCGCTTCGTCTAGTCGAACTGTGTACATGGACCCCCTACATATGGGATGCGTATACTCCATACAAGACGGACAAGGCCCTGTATATGAAAAGCATCTGTGAGGGGAAAAGAACTGGCGGAGATGGTACAGAACGCCTAACCTCGAGGAGGCTGATTTACCGAGGATATCTGAAGTTTCCAGTCCAGCTTTTGAGTTAAGGATATACCGAGAATGTTCATTGTCGAGGAATGTGACAACTCTCTGGTATCAAAGAATTTGGGATAGGTGTTTGGAAGACTGTGGCAAGTTGACAGGTAGAGAAAACAAGTTTTTGAGGCACTGAAGGACACCAAGTTCCCCCTACCCCATTCGGAAATTATAATAAGATCTGAGGTAGATCGGCCATCTGGTTGTAAGAATTGCAGGGGGCTTCGTGGTGCAGAGGTTAGCACACTCGGCTCACAACCGAGAGAGCCCGGGTTCGATTCCCGGGCGGAGCGGAAAAATTTGGGCGGCTTTTCCGATATCCTACGCCCCTGTCCACCCAGCAGTGAATGGGTACCAGGTATTAATTGGGGGTTGTGGCACGTCTCCTGGGATCTGTTCCCTTCTCCTATAATTCCTTCCCCTTCTGTCTCCCTCCGTCATAAAATTATGACCACAATGTTGCGCCGACTAAACGAAACTTTCCAACTTTTTTTGTAAGAATTGCAGGGTTTTCCGGACTGATTTTTTTTACAAATTATATTAGGTCAGTGGAGAAAATTGGAGCAAAGATGTAGCAAAGTAGAGCAAAGATGAGTTCCGTGGGACAGAAAGAGCAAAGCAAGATGGCGCCACTGTAAGCATTTACCTGCATCACTAATAGGCTGGGGCCGACCATGAGGCTCCATTAAGCCTACCGGTGCAACAGGCTAAACGTAAAAAATAAAAAAAAAAACGTGCCTTGACAAATGATCTACACACACCAAAAGTTACTTTGAGCTCAGGTGTCTGGCGGGAAGTTGTAGTAAGTCAACAAGAACTACGTACTAAGTCTGGTCAGGGAAGTGGGGATATTCTAACATTGGTGCAGGCTTGGGAACTGTTTCCTTATGTTGAGCACACTTGACAGACTTATTATCTACATACGCATTTTAATGTCAACGCGCATGGTCGGCTATAAACTGATTGCTCGGGCCGCTGTGTGACCTCTTTCCCTAAATGACCAGCTATCACTCCGTCATTAATCAGTTTTATACCGCTGGTACATAACACTCAGGGATCATAAATTACGCGATATATTGCGTTTTATGGAGTCAGTAGCGGCACAAGACTCCGTCCTGTAACAAAACAAAGTGAAAAAGAATAGGAAGGCGGTGGCTGAGTGGTCAGCGTGCGGGCGCGCTGTCTTGAAGGGCCTAGTTTCAAGTCCCTCCGCTGATAATTATTATACAAGCTAACAATTTTCAGTCACTGCGTGAAGAGCTTAAAATAAAAACTTACATGCTGTCCTGATGACCACCTTTGACCTATCAACCCGGACCCTAGTGAAACTCTGTAGAGCGGAGCAAAGATAAAATCCGTGGGGCAGCATGAGCTAAGCAAAAGGCGCATTTAAAAAGGACTTGACTGCACCACTAACGGGCTGGGACCGACTAGCCGGCCCCATCAATTTTGGCAAAAACGTTGATGAAAGGCTTGTAACAGTCGCACAATCCAGAGACAGTGTGGACATTATCGACGGTTCGTAGTTGTGAGAATTCTTTAAGGCGAATGTTTTCTCATCCTTTTTTTTTTTTTACAACAAAGGAGGCAGCTCAAGGGCACAAAAAAGTAAACAATAATAATAAAAAAAAAGCCCGCTACTCGCTGCTCACAAAAAGAATCTAAAGAGGTGGCCGAAAGAGAGGTCAATTTCGAGAGGAGAGGTGTCCAGATACCCTTCTCTTGAAAGAGTTCAAGTCGTAGGCAGGAGGAAATACAGAAGAAAGATTGTTCCAGAGTTTACCAGCGTGAGGGATGAAAGAGTGAAGATGCTGGTTAACTCTTGCATAAGGGGTTTGGACAGTTTAGGGATGAGCATGAGTAGAAAGTCGCATGCAGCGGGGCCGCGGGAGGGGGAGAGGCATGCAGTTAGCAAGTTCAGAAGAGCAGTCAGCATGAAAATATCGATAGAAGATAGAAAGAGAGGCAACGTGGCAGCGGAAATTAAGAGGTAGAAGACTATCAGTAAGAGGAGGAGAGCTGAGAGCTGATGAGACGAAGAGCCTTAGACTCCACTCTGTCCAAGAGAGCTGCGTGAGTGGAGCCCCCCCACACGTGAGATGCATACTCCATACGAGGGCGGACAATGCCCCTATATGGATAGCAACTGTGCGGGGGAGAAGAACTGGCGGAGACGATACAGAACGCCCAACCTCGACGAAGCTGATTTAGTGAGAGAAGAGATGTGAAGTTTCCAGTTAAGATTTTGAGTTAAGGATAGACCGAGGATGTTTAGTGTTGAAGACGGTGACAGCTGAGTGTTGTCGAAGAATAGGGGATAGGTGATTGGAAGATTGTGTCGAGTTGATAGTTGGAGATATTGGGTTTTTGAGGTATTGAAGGACACAAGGTTCCTTTTACCCCAATCGGAAATGATAGTAAGTTTTGAGGTTAAGCGTTCTGCAGCCTCCAGCCTGGAGTCATGTAATTCCTGTTGAGAGGGTCTTCTGTTGAAAGAAGTTGAATAATGCAGAGTGGAGTCATCAGCGTATGAGTGGATAGGACAGTTTGTTATGGTAAGAAGATCATTGATGAATAACAGGAAGAGAGTGGGTGATAGGACAGAGCCCTGTGGAACACCACTGTTAATAGGTTTATGAGAAGAACAGTAACCGTCCACCACAGCAGAGATAGAACGGCCGGAAAGGAAACTGGAGATGAAGGAACAGAGAGAAGGATAGAATCCGAAAGAGGGCAGTTTAGAAAGCAAAGACTTGTGCCAGACTCTATCGAAGGCTTTCGATATGTCTAGTGCAACTGAAAAAGTTTCACCGAAACGGCTAAGAGAGGATGACCAAGAGTTATTTAAAAGAGCAAGAAGATCGCCAGTAGAACGCCCCTTGCGGAACCCATACTGGCGATCAGATAGAAGGTTAGAAGTGGAAAGGTGCTTTTGAATCTTCCGGTTAAGGATTGATTCAAAAGCTTTAGATAGACAGGAAAGTAAAGCTATAGGGCGGTAGTTTGAGGGATTGGAACGGTCACCCTTCTTAGGCACAGGCTGTACGAAGGCGTACTTCCAGCAGGAAGGAAAGGTAGATGTTGATAGGCAGAGGCGAAAGAGTTTGACCAGGCAGGGTGTCACCACGGAAGCACAGTTTTTAAGGACAATAGGAGGCACTCCATCAGGTCCATAAGCCTTCTGAGAGTTGAGGCCAGAGAGGGCATAGAAGACATCATTAGGAAGAATCTTAATAACAGGCATAAAGGAGTCGGAGGGGGGATGAGTAAGAGGAATATGCCCAGAATCGTCCAGAGTGGAGTTGTTACAGAAAGTTTGAGCGAAGAGTTCAACCTTAGAGATAGAAGAGACGGCAGTGCTGCCATCTGGGTTAGAAAGAGGCGGGAAAGAGGAAAAAGTTGAATTGGAGGAGATATTTTTGGCTACGTGCCAGAAGTCTCTGGAATAATTAGAGAAAGCAAAGTGTTGACATTTGCTATGGATAAAGGAGTTTTTGGTAAGTCGAAGAATAGATTTGGCACGATTCCGGGCGGAAATGTAAAGGTCATGGTTAGCGGGAGTTCGAAGGCTCTGGTACCTTTTGTGAGCTGCCTCTCTATCTTTGACAGCACGAGAACAAGCGTGATTAAACCAAGGCTTTTTAGCAAGGGGAGTAGAAAAAGTACGTGGAATGTATGCCTCCACTCCTGAGACAATCACCTCTGGGATGCGCTGGGCACACACAGAGGGGTCTCTATCCTGGAAGCAGTAATCATTCCACGGGAAATCGGAAAAGTACATCCTTACGTCGTCCCACCGAGCTGAAGCAAAATGCCAGAAGCCTCGCCTCTTCGGTGGGACCAGAGGCTATACACGTACTGGAGTGATAGGACAGGGTACATAAATAAGGTTGTGAACGGAGGAGCACATAGGAAATAACAGTTTGACAGAGTAAGGAGAAGGCTTAGAGGTAAGGAAGAGGTCTAGTATGTTGGGCCTGTCTGCGAGACTGTCAGGAATACGTGTAGGGTGCTGAAATAACTGATTTAGATCATTGAGGAGAGGAAAGTTGTGTGTTTTTTTTCCCAGGCTGGTCAGTGAAAGAGGATGAAAGCCAAAGCTGGTGGTGAACATTGAAATCTCCTAGGATGGAGATTTCAGCGAAGGGAGAGTGGGTCAAGATGTGCTCCACTTTAGAGTTCAGGTAGTCAAAGAATTTTACATAGTTAGTAGAATTAGGTGAAAGATAAACAGCACAGATGTATTTAGTAATAGAATGACAATGAAGTCTTAGCCAGATGGTGGAAAATTCAGAAGAGTCAAGGTCGTGGGCACGAGAGCAAGTGATGTCGTTGCGTACGTAGACGCAACATCCAGCTTTGGATTGAAATTGAGGATAGAGATAGTAGGAGGGAACAGAGTAGAGATTGCTGTCAGTAGCCTCAGAAACCTGTGTTTCGGTGAGGAAGAGAAGGTGAGGTTTAGAGGAGGAGAGATGGTGTTCCACAGAATGAAAATTAGAACGAAGACCGCGAATGTTGCAGAAATTGATAAGAAAAAGGTTCGAGGAGTTATCAAGACACCTCTCAGGTCGGCAGCCAGAAGGGGAGTCCTCCCTGGGGGAATTTGTGGTCCCCCCCCCAGGCGGGGACTCCGAGGCACTGTTGTTGAACGCCATTTTGAATTTTGAATTTTGGGAAAAGGTGTGAATGTAGTGTGGTGTGGATAGAGAGAGCTTCTGTCTTTAGAGAACATGTTGAATTACTCTGGTGTAGATGAAACAATAAGGAAACGGTTAATGAGGTAATGGGAAGGGTTTATGGAGAGCTTCAGCACCCTCCTCACTTCCCATATATACCTCACCGGGAGTGGCTTGCGTCCGTTCGGTAGGTGTCATCGATTCTATCCCCATCTACAGTGTGGCCAAGGAAGGTGTCTTCAAAAATTCACATGTAGCTAGTTTAGCTATTAGGTTATCTCCTTTTAGCTTGAAGAGAACGGCTTCCAAGTTAGCACCCCGTCGAAGGGGAGTCACCTTGTCGTGGTGACGGGGCTTGAAGCGAGGTCGGCGGCACCACCTACCGTGGTGGCTTGCTTACCTCGATAGGGCTCGATGTCCGCTGACCTCGTGGAGCAAATGCTCCCCCCTCATCACCGGTAGAGGAGGCCTACTGGTGATGCATTGGCTAGGATCAAGCGGTCACTGCCGGGTGGGCGATCGCAACGGTCCCGCGGCCACGCCTGGCAGTGGCTGTGTATTACCACTGGAGCTGCTGGGTGCGGTCTGGCCCCAAAATCCAGCCTCCCCTTGTTGGGCTCCGTGGTTGGTGCGGGTGTGGGGAAATGAAAGAAGTAATTTATGTATGGGTGAAAATACACTACCCCGGCCAACCTCTCTTCCTGACGTCCGCCCGTCCCTGGAAACTCCAACACGGTTCTCTCTAATCGCCACCTTAGAGCTTTTCACGGCTACTGGTGGTGCCTCTGGAAAGTCCCTACCACCTAGAGGGTCTGCCCAAGACAAGTCCGTGCGACAAAAAGGTCCACAAAATAGTTCAGTAAGTTCACGTAAACCTGGGCGGTTCTCAGTCTCCCAAATAGAAGTTATGCCTGCCATATATGAGCCTGTTTCATTTCAGAAGTACATTGTTGTCCAGTCTACGGATGGATGCTCGATAAATGACCTCGATATTTTCTAAGTACATCGCTTTCTGGTCAAGGCTTGTGGCCGTGAGCCCAAGATCATGCCACAAGGGGACGGTAGCTTGTTGGTTGAAGACTCGTGACATGAAGAGAGCTCAAAGATCCGCGCCCTTTCCTCTGTTCCTGGTGCATTAATGTATTGTTCTCCCGATGCCACCATGAACCAATTTCGGGGAGTTGTCTTTTCACTGGACCTTCTCCATTACTCAGAAGAGAAGTTGGTGAACGAACTCAAACACTACGATGTGACATCAGTCCGACGAGTTCAACGAAAAGTAGACGGATACTCACACCTACACCAACCCTGTTTATAACTTTCAACCGATTAGTACTGCCCAAGACAGTTAAGCTGGATTGCCTAAATCTTAATGTGAAGCCCTATGTCCCCAACCCCCGAAGGTGATTTCATTGTCAAGCGTATGGTCACGTCACCCAGACCTGTCGGCGCTTGAAAAACGGCTTAGCAAAAAATGTGTGTCATGTGGAATTTATAACCACGGTGACGACTGCCCTGGACCTGTGCGTTGTTACCACTGTGGTGAGTCTCATCCTGCCTCATCAAAGGATTGTGAGCGCTTCCTCTTTGAAAGGGAAGTACTCAAAATATGCAACCAGGAAAGGGTACCCTTCGCTAAGGCGAAACAACTTGCCCTAACAAAGATGTCGAACCCCGGAATGACATATACCACAGCCCTCAATGCCCATGCCCATCGCCGTTCTACCACTGCCAAGTCTGTTCCCTCCAAAACCTCAATTTCGCCTGAAAAGGCCGTATCATCGCCCCAGACGCCTGCTGATTGCGGCACTGAGCCCCATCAGCAGAAGCGCACGCGCAGTGAGGAGTCCCTTGGGGACACTCCTCATGCTAAAGCGACTTCTCCAGCGTCCGCTTCTGGGTCGCTGGAAAAATCCCGTGTGCCAGCTGCAGCCGCCACCCATGCACCAGTGGCCCTGGCTGACCCTCAGCCGGTGACCGCTGCTGCCCAGGGTAACGGTGCGGTTCTGCCGACGCCTGTGCCCTCCGCCTCCGCACAGTCTGTGCCGGAGGATTCACCCGTGTCTCTCTCCCCTGCTGCTTCGTCGGAGTGGCGGAAGGTTGGGGGGCAGGGTACGGAAGCCACCGGCAGGAGCAGGAGGCCGGGGAAAGGTAGGTCTTTCGCTACCTGTCACATCTGCCATTGGACCAAAAAAGAACTCGCTAACGCTGGGGACAACCATACAGCGGAAGCCCAGTGTTACGACAGGGAGGTCCCTCTCAGGGGCCGCCGTAAATTAACAAACGGTAAATGTCCAGTATAACTTCGGCGCCTTAATTTTAGTCTATTTTTTTCTAAACCTTCACAAAACCCTTTGTATATATATAATACATTAGTAAAAAGTGGTGGATAAATGCCACCTACCCTATACCCCCAACAAGCTTGGGGACCTGTGGGAATGCGGGGTTTTCGGATGGGGGGAGACGAAAACGAGTAATTTCCGGGGAGTAAATTATCAGAATCACCTAAAACACCCCGGCAAATAGGTTGGGCTGCTTGTTCTAAAAAAATAAATAACCATGTGTGGTGAACCTGGTCACACATGCGTGGGCCGGGGCCCTGGATGACCTTGAGTCATGGCTCGGGGCTGTTTTAGGGTGGTTAGCGATGGTACGCTTGGTTAGCGACGGTACGCTTAGTTAGTGATTAGCCCACGCATGAGCCCACGTCCCCCACGCCTTCCCACAGGTCCCGACGCTTGTTGGGGGTAGAGGGTAGGTGGCATTTGTCCGCCAGTTTTTACCTATGAATTATATGTATACAAAGGGTTTGGTGAAGGTTTGGAAGAAAATAGACAAAAACAGTTACTGAGCCTACCAGAGGAGATAACATATTAGACTTAGTCCTAACTAATAATGGAAACTTGCTACGTGAGTTGAAGGTGGGTGGAGAGTTAGGAAATAGTGACCACAGAACGGTTCGTTTTAACTTAGACTGGGCGGTAACCCACGAACCAAACCCAGTGTTAGTGCCAGATTTTAGAATAGCAATTTACGAGGGGCTTCGAAGACATCTTGAAGGGGTAAACTGGGATAATTTAGGATTCATGAGGGCCAGAACTGTGAGTTAGAGAGCCAGGTGAACCAGGTAGAAATGTCTTACAATAATTTAGTTAGAGTAC
Source organism: Eriocheir sinensis (assembly GCF_024679095.1). Taxonomy (NCBI): domain Eukaryota; kingdom Metazoa; phylum Arthropoda; class Malacostraca; order Decapoda; family Varunidae; genus Eriocheir; species Eriocheir sinensis. Next base: position 4,652,032 of record NC_066510.1, on the reverse strand, counting down.
TAGCAGAGGGGCAAGGACAGCATATACCCCAGCGAACACTTAGGAAAGAAAACAATGACCCTAAGTGGATGATTCGTGCGCTAAAACACGAGATAGTGTTAAAGAAGGTAATTTATCAGAAATTAAAGAATGGTGAAACACATCTCAGGGGCCGGTATGTCGAACTATCTAGATTAGTGAAGAAAAACACCAGGGTAGCGAAAATGAACTACGAGATTAAAATATAAAATAAGGCGAAAAGTAATCCTAAGGGTTTCTTTCAGATGTATAGAACAAAAACACGGGAGAACATTGGACCGCTGAAAACAAACACAGGCGAGCTAGTGGAAAATTACGAAAATATGAGCACATTGTTGAACGACTACTTCCTTTCAGTATTCACTGAAGAGGATCGAACGATTATTCCGGAAGGGTTCAGGTGTAGAGGCTGGGGATGACGATAAATTGAGGGATATAAACATTACCAAACAAGTAGTACAAGATGAGATAGATAAACTTAAAATAATAGGTCGCCAGGTCCTGACGAGATATTTCCACGAGTATTAAAGGAATTCAAAGAGGTACTCAGTGACCCACAAACCGACATCTTTAAGATGTCGATAAATACTGGTTATGTGCCCAGCCTATGTAAAGTAGATAATGTGACGCCGATTTTCAAATAGGGGGACAGGTCAGCTGCTTCCAACTATCGCCCAATTAACTTAACATCAGTTATAGGCAAGATGCTTGAGTCCATAATAACCAGGAACATTCAGGAGCATCTAGAAAAACATAGCTTAATTCACGACTCGCAGCATGGGTTCCTCACCAATCTCTTGTCCTTCTACAATAAAGTATTTGAGGCGGTAGACAGAGATGAAAATTATGATGTAATTTATCTTGATTTTAGTAAAGCGTTTGACAAAGTTCCTCACCAACGACTGTTGTTTAAACTACAGGCTCACAGAGTAGAGGGTAAAGTTTTGAACTGGGTCAAGGCGTGGATTAGCAATAGGAAGCAAGAGTGGAAATCAGTGGTAAAAATCTGAATGGGGATGTTTTACTAGTTGTGTCCCATAAGGTTCAGTATTAGGTCCACTTTTGTTTATTATTTATATCAGTGACTTAGATACAGGAATTAGTAGTGATGTCAGTAAGTTTGCAGATGATACCAAGATCGGTAGAATAATTGAGTCAGATCAGGACGCTAGTATTCTCCAGGATGAACTAAACAGATTGTATGACTGGGCGCATAAATGGCATATGGAGTTCAATGTAGGGAAGTGTAGTATTCTGAGTATAGGTAGGAACAACCCCTCACATCTCTATTGCTTAAATGACACTCCCATAAGCAGGTCTGGGTGCGAGAGGGATTTGGAGGTCTTAATGATCCTTGATCTCCGTCCAAGGGCACAGTGTATTCAAGGTAGAAATCGAGCAAACAGAGTATTGGGATTCATTTCAAGGAGTGTAAACAACAGAAGTGCCGAAGTCTTCCTCAAACTATATTTAGCATTAGTTAGACCTCATCTTGATTATGCGGTTCAGTTCTGGTCTTTTTACTAAAGAATGGATATCAAAATGTTAGAATCGGTACAGACTATGTTTTACGGGTTAAGAAACTTGCCATACGTGGAAAGACTCAAACAATTAAACTTGCATGCTCTAGAAAGGCGAAGGGTGCAAGGTGACTTGATCGATGTATATAAATGGATGAAGGGCTTTAATATGGGAGATATTCATAAGGTTTTATTGGTAAGAGAACCGGGTAGGACACGTAGTAAGGGGTTTAAATTGGATAAATTCAGATTCAACAGGGACATAGGCAATAATTGTTTTACTAACAGAGTAGTGGATGCGTGGAATAGGCTTAGAAGTCATGTGTTGAGTGCCAGTACAATTGTCACATTAAATAATAGACTAGATAAATTCATGGAAAGCGACATTAGGTGGGGTTAGATTCACGGGAGCTTAGGTTCAGAGGAGCTGCCTGCATGCAGGCCAACCGGGCTCTTGCAGACTCCTATGTTCTTATGTTCTTATGTAAGACGCCGGAGTTATACTGGACCTTTACCGAACAAACTTAACGTTCAAGATCCTGCAGTGGAACTCTCATGGGTTACGAGGAAGCTGGGAGAACTCCACCTACTCATTAAAGACTCCCAGCCACAGTGTCCATGCCTCCAGGAGACACTGTTAGGAACATACAGTCATCCTCCCCACCAATTACAGTGCCATATACTGTCAGCAGATCCCACAAGCTCCTTCAGGGAGTGCTTGTCTCCTCATCTCCAACGACATAGCTACACTCGCTCTCACTTCACACTCCATTTTTTTTTGCAGGCTACTGCTGCTCAAATCCACATAACACGCACCTACACTATATGCTCCCTGTATCTCACCCAGTACACCAGTCAATCAGGAAGACCTGACACTGTTACGCCAATTGCACTCACCCTTTCCTGAAGTTGGCGACTTCAACAGTCGCCATACACTATCAGGAAGATACCGCCAGCAACCCAGAAGAGTCACTGTTGCATCTGTGCATTGAAGACCTAGACATCTGCATATTGAACACCGGTCATCCAACACACAACCATGCAAACTGACACACGGTCAATTATTGACCTCTCACTCATTTCCCCCGATGCCTACCTGGACTGGTGGGGAAATATCAGAGGATCTATGTACATGGCAGCGACCACTATCCCATCTTCATCTCATTCCACTTTCCAACCGTCACCTCGATTACCACGTTGGAAATTAGATGCAGGCGGACTAGGAGCTTTTTTCGGGCCCATGGCTCACCTGGAGACATCAATTGATGACCTCGAGACAACCGAGGATGTAGTTACTTTCTTACGGCGCACATTCACCGGGCGGGAGAACTTTCAATCCCACAGACAGCAGGAGGAAATGCCAGCATCACGTCGGCCTGTGCCATGGTGGTCTGACGGAGTGCAAGCAGGAAGTGGCTTCCCGTCGCCGAGCCTTCAACCGTTACAAGAGCGCATAGGACAGAGTTCAACCATATTACCTACAAGAAAGACACGAGCACAAGCACGCCAGACTCTAAAAAGAAGCATCGACGATCCTCATTTGCCAATTAGGTAGCCTCTTAACTCACAAACACAAAATGACACAAGTGTGTGGAAGAGAGGTGCACAAAATAGTAGGAAGAAGTATTCAATAAGCCCACCACCTACATTGAAAATCAACAACATAATATCAGGGAGCGCTTTGAAGTCGCCGACGTCATGAATCCCTCTCCCTAATGCTGGGGAAAAGTGCTCACCCCGGATATGACGTCATGGAGGTATTTGCAGGAGGTGGGCGTTCTCCATCTCCTGTAGTCTTTTAAACGATGAGATTATTCTAATGGACCATTTTAGAACACTTTTATTACCCCCTCAACATACTTTGGTCCATGGATAGAATTTTCTAAACTAAGATTATTTTACTAATTTGCTTTCCATTTTATTACGCACTTCGGCGCCATATGACCCAAGATGTTGCGGCGCCACGAAGGAAATCCCAAATCAATCAATCAATCATAGCCAGTGCATATGCTGCTGTGTCTCAGAGCGGCTCTAGACCTCCCGAAGTAAGCCGGCTCATGGAAGAACAAGAGAGACTACACCTAGACTTTTCATCCCCTAACACCGAAATATACAACGTTCCTTTCTCCATGC
>NC_066510.1:4643618-4648261 GCF_024679095.1 Eriocheir sinensis | reverse complement strand
GCAGGAGGGCGACAATCGTATCTTGATCTCGGCCAGGCGACGGAGAGCTTCCACTTTGGTCTGAACTCAAGCAAAACGTGATATATCTTCTGTCAGGGCGAGTCATGCCTTATTTTTTTTCTTCCTTCTTCCTCTTTCTCTTTGTTGATATCGTTTCCGTTTTCTTCTACTTTTTTTTCTACTTTACGTCTTTTCTTGTTCTTTTTTTTCTATTTTCAGGTCGAGTCATGTTTTTTCCTTCCTCTTCCTCTTTCTCTTCCTTGCTTTGTCTCCTTTTCGTTAAGCTATTTGTCTTTCTTCTTCTTGTTTACTTTCTATTCTCGAAGCAAGTCACACCTTCTCCTTCCTCCTCCTCTTCCGCTTTCTCTCCTTTGTTCTTGTTCTTCTCTGAGTTTTCGTTTTAATCTTTGTGTTTTTTTCTACTTAACGTCATTTCTTCGTTTATTCTTTATCATTCCCGTATTTCTTTTTTACTTCTCTGCTTTCTTTTTAGTTCTTGTTCGATTTTTTTTTATCATTAACTTTTATTTTCCTCCTTCTCATCCTTCTCTGCATCCTCCTCCTCCTCCTCCTCCTCTTCCTGTCACATCTCTCACGTCCCTTCCAGACTCTGTCCCACTTACACACACTTTTCCTCTTCCAGGTACACACACACACACACACACACACACACACACACACACACACACACACACACACACGAGGGTACAAGTGTTGCTAAAAAAAAAAAAAGGAAATGGATGTGATTATTGAAGTGTGTGTGTGTGTGTGTGTGTGTGTGTGTGTGTGTCTTTTTTTTCCATCTTTTGCATGTAATTCAAATCCTTTTTTTTTCCCCATTTCGCAGAGCCTTCAATTTACTCTTTCTTCCTCCTCCTCCTCCTCCTCCTCCTCCTCCTCCTCCTCCTCCTCCTTCCTTCTTTTCGAAAACGTAAGGAGGGAGAGGTAAACTAAGCCATTTCCCAAGCTGACTAATAGGAGTAACTCAGTCAAACTTGGCCTTCATTTTTCATCCATGCTTGAAGGAGTTGGGATGATATTTTCCTTCACGACCTTCTCTCTCACACTTTCTCTCGCTCTCTCTATCTTTCTCTCACTCTCGTTGGCTTCGGCTCTCTCTCTCTCTGTCTCTGTTTCTCTAAGTTATTATTTATTTATTTTTCACTTCTATCTCCATTTCTTTTTCTCTTTCCCCTTTTACCCTCTTCCTCCTCTTCCTCTCCTCCTTCTCTTCATTTAGTATTTCCGCTTCCTCCCTCTCTCATTAATCGTTTCCTCCACCTCTTCCATCTTTTCCCTTAACCTCTATTTCCTCCTTTATCTTTACATATCTCTCTACCTCCCTCTTCTTTTCTCCCTCCTCATCTTCCTCCTCCTCACTATCATCATCATCATCATCATCATCATTATCGTTCTCCTCCTCTTCGTCTTACTCTTCCTCCTCACCCACCTCCCCTTTCTCCTCTTAATCCTCCTACTCCTCTTCTTCCTCAACGTACCTACCAACCAACACCTCCGACTCCACAAACCTCCTCTCCTCCTCCTCCTCCTCCTCCTCCTCTTCCTGCAGGATATATGTCACCTTTGAGAGGGTCACACGCCCGCCGCGGCTGAGGGTCATCAGGTGGCACTCTGCGGGCACTGGAGCTAAATGGTGTGCCGCAAAATGCTGACCTCAGGCACGCAGAAGGGAGTGCTTGCGTTTGGGAACCTTCGCATTTTTTTCCTCTCCTACTTTTCCCTGTTTTTTTTTTTTTTTTCTTTTCTTTTCTTTTAGTCTGCATTTTTATCCTCGTTTTCTGTTTCCTTATTTTTTTATGCCTGTTTATTTTTTTTCACTCGTTTACATTGACTTTTTTTTTTGTTTGTTTCTCCTATTTTTCTTTATGTTCTTTTTTCTCCTCCTCTTTCAGTCTCTCCTTGTTTTGTTTCGTTTTCTGTCTCGCTTTCTTTTCTTTTTTTTCTTTTCTTTTTTGGTCTCCTTTTTCTTTTCTTCTTTTTGTCTTTTTTTTTTGTCCTTTGTACTAAATATAAGTCATTTTGTATTCTCGTTTTCTATTTCTCTCATTTTTATAGCTGTCTCTTTTTTATCCTTTATTTTCTCTTACCTCAGTTTGTTTTTTCAAGTTTTCTGTTTCTCTTTTACATTTTTATTTCTTATTCTTTCATGTCTTTTTCAGCCTCGTTTTCTATCCTCGATTTCTGTTTCTCTTCTGTTTTTATATTTCTCTTTTTTTTTTCTTCCAGACGCTACAAGTGGCTCGGGGTCTTGTTCTTGTTTATTTCTTGTATGTAGCTGAATGTTATGTATTTCTTAGTAGAGGGAGTAAGAGCCAAACAGACAATCATCGGCAGACTGCTCTTATGAATTAGCTGACTGCATGCCTCCCCCCCTCACGCGTCCCCGCTGCATACGACTTTCTACTGAAGCTCATCCCTATACTATCCAAATCCCTTATGCAAAACTTAACCAGCATCTTAACTCTTTCATCCCTCACGCTGGTAAACTCTGCAACAATCATCCTTTATCTGTATATCCTCCTGCCTACGAATTGAACTCTTTCAAGAAAAGAGTATTAGGACTCCTCTCTTCCCGAAATTGACCTCTCTTTTGTAACTCCTCTTAACTCTTTTTATAGGAGCAGTGATTTGCGGGCTTTTTTTTCTGTTTTTTTCCCTTGAGCTGCTTACTGTAAAAAAAAATCCCCCTAAGAAACCTGATAAAAAAACTACAAATATTATCCATCCATATATACTCAAACACACACACACCTTCTCCTTCCTCTCCATCTTCTATCTGACCTTCCGCTGACCTCGTATATAATATTTCCCTTCCATCGGCCCTGAACAGCCCGTCTAGACGAATGATTAAGATAAGGACGGAAGGGGAGAGCCCAGACGATCCGAGCTATCTTACACCGCAGCCCTACACCCGCTTATCGGGGATGTAGGCGTGAATGACGGAGTGAGCAAGGGAAGGAGAGAGAAGAGGGAAAGAAAAGAAGGAAGGGTCAGGACAGGTTGTAAAATGAATGGAAAAAGGAGGAAGGAAATGAAGTAAGAGAAACGATGGTAGGAATAAGGAAGGAAAGAACAAAGGAAAATAAAATATAGAAAATTAAAGAAGAAAGAATTAGCAAGGGTGTAGGAGTGGAAGGCAGGAGATAGGAAAGGAAACAACGGGAAAGAGAGGCAGGAGGAAGGAAGGCAGAAAGACAGGAGAAAGGAGACAAAGAAAATAAAAAAGGGGTAAGAAGGAAAGAGGATAAGAATGTCGTTAAGGAAAGGATTAAAAATAAGAAAAGGATAAAAGTTTGGGATGGGGAGAGGTGCAGTGAAGGGAGAGAAGGAAAGGAAGGGGAGGATAAAAGAAAGGAATAAAATAACATTAGAAGGGAGAATTCTGTGTAGGAAATAGGGTGAATAGAGAAAAGAATAGGGAAGGAAAAAGAGGAAGACGAGGAATGAAAATAATATGAAAAAAATGAAAGATGAAGTAAAAGGCGAATTGAGAAAATGAAAAAAAATATCGGAAATAGTAAAAACGAAAGAAGTAAAATAAAAAAAAACAGGTATGAAGCGAAAGAGTAAAAACCAGGAAATCGTTAAAGCGAGGAGGAGAAAGAGGAGGAGGAGGAGGAAGAGGAAGGAAGAAAGTAAGTCAGAGCGGATAAAAGAAAAGAAGTGCTGGAAAAAGATAAGGAGAAGAAAATGGAGGAGGAGGAGGAGGGAGTTGGAAATGGAGAACCGAGAGAGAGAGAGAAAAAAAAAAAGAAACGAAAAGGCGAATGGAAGAGGTATTGAAAAGGGTTTAAAAGGAGTCACCAAGGAAAGAAAAGAGAGTAAAGGAGAAATATATAAGAGAGGAGAGAAAGAATAGAAGAGTGAGGAGAGAGGAGGAGGAGGAGGAGGAGCGGTTACTGAAGCTAATTGGAATTTTATTAAAGAAAATGTTTGAGAGAAAGAGAATGTAAATGTATCTCAAAATAACCAAGGAGAGAGAGAGAGAGAGTAAATGAAAGGCAATGTAATGTTTGCCTAGAATTCAGTCGCACGTCACACTCTCTCTCTCTCTCTCTCTCTCTCACAATAATTTAACTTCTCTCTTTATTTATTCCTTTCTAACTTATTATTCTTTCCTTTCCACCACCACCACCTTCTCCTCCTCCACCTCCTCCTCCGCAGCCTCCTCCTCCTCCTCCTCAAATACCCACCTATCCTCCCTCATCCCTCTTCCATCTGCTCAGCTCTCCCTTCGTCATCAGTTTTCTCCTTCCCGACATCCATCGCTGTCTCGTGAACTTGGCAACTGTGTCTCAGGGTGGCATTGGTCAACACACACCCTCTCAGGCGACTCCTTTGACTGGCACCTCTGTCTTGGCACTCACCCGTTGGCACCCCATGATTCAGGCACCTCTATCTTACCCTTAGGCTTTTCTTTTGTTTCTGTGTCCTTGTTTTCTCTATTTTTCCTCCATTTCCTGCTTTCTCATCTCTCCCATATCTTCCATTTATTTTCCTCTCATCCTTGTCCTTCCCTCTTTGTCTTCTTTCAGTTTTCCTTACGTCCAGTTTTTCTCTGATTTTCTTGTCCTTCCTTGTTACCTTCTCTGTCCTATTCTCCCTGTCTTTTTCTTCCTTGT